>NC_045739.1:1755287-1771770 GCF_008692095.1 Etheostoma spectabile | reverse complement strand
CAGTGAGGCCAGTCTCCTCTGTAGAACGGTTTAGAACAGTAACAGACTATCTTTGATCACATTAGACCAGTTGGATCTATCTTTCCCACTATATACTATCTTTGCTCTCTATCTATGCCCATTAAAGACGTAATGTGTGACAGACCTGCCTTCCAATTGGTTGTAAAAACATCAACGCACTTTTGGAAAGCATCATGGGAGATTTACACAAGACTGTAGCATGGAGCTAGTGGCAGAAATGGTTGTCAAAAGTGATGAATTATGGACATCAAGTGGTTATCTTGGTTGTAAGAGTTTGGATTTAATGACACAAGTTCCAGGCCGGATAGGAAATCACCTGTAGAGGCTAGAAAGACCCCAAAGACACCTCTGTGACGGCTAGCTTTTTAGCTTTTAGCTTAAAAAACTGGAAAGTCTCTGTTTTTCATGGTTATTAAATGATTGCAATGTGAATCAGAGGTGCCGTTTTGGGTCGTATACAACCCCTTCGGCCATAGAGGGTTAACCTGGGGGCAGCCTCTAGCTCCCCCAGTAAGCGCGTCCGCCCCATGTTGGCTGAGTCCTGCAGCGGTCCAGTCCGACCTGTGACCCTTTGCTGCATGTCATCCCTCATCTCTCTCCCCCTTTCATGTATATCCACTGTCAATAAAATAAAGGGAAAAACCCAAAAAATAATCTTTGAAAGTGGGTTAACCTGTACTGTAATGTCTTGCTGTTTCTCTGGTCCAATCTCATCTAGCCAAAGGACTACAGTCGAACTGGCACATTTACCGAAATTTTAAAGTAAAGAATGAGAAGTTGTTGTACTGTACATCGCACCCGATACACAACGTCAACGTCAACACTTCGGCTCACCGTCCATCATTGCACATGAAGACTTGTAATGTAATGGACTATAGCAGAACTTTCTAGTCAGGAGGAGGATGAGGTAGTCTAAAGTTTTATACAATAAATGTGTTATAAGAGGAAAGTGGTATGGTAATGGTCTGGTAAAATGTATGGTAATGTTCCAACAACAGCATCACCTCAGACAGATACACTTTGACAGTGTGACAGCTAACATGCTAATGACAACACCATGGATGTTGAATCCTGTGCCCACATTGTGTGTGGTGTAAGCAGGGAATGTGGCACCTGATAAATGAAGCGACAGAGAGACCGTCTTGAATGCTCATGTAATGTGAATGGACTGTTCTTATATAGCGCTTTTCCAGCCTCAATGACTACTCATGCTTCTACATAGTACAGGAACCATTCACCATTCACACACATTCATACACTGTGGCCAAGGTAAGTACAAGGTGCAACCTGCTCATCAGATACACACTCACACACAAGGTGCAGCATCGGGGGCAACTCAGGGTTCAGTGTCTTGCCCAAGGACACTTCAACATGGGACTGCAGAGCCAGGGATCAAATCACCAACCTTCCAATTGGCAAGGACCGCTCTACCACTGATCCACAGTTGCCCCGTCATCTGAGCCATTCTGTCAACACTGCTCCAGCACTTCCTCCCCTTAGCAGATTAGCTTATCACCAAGATTCCTCGGCTGGAAGAATCCAGTGCTGTCTGCCCTTAACCGGCTCCTCAAGCAGAACGACATTCTACTTTTCAATGAAACATTAAGAGTTTCACGGAAAAGCTTACCTTTTACCCACTGATACTGTGATGTGTGTAACTCATTGGCTTGCACTGGCTTAGGTTGTTGGACTGAAAAGGGGCAGAATTTAACTTTTCAATGGAGTGCCCCCAAGGGCCTTATAACAAAAGGCAACTTTGTTATAGTGGTTGACAGCTTTGGCCTTGTATATCTTGCCCAATTGTTTTTTTTGCATTAATTGCACTTTTAACAAACAACTTGCTAAAGCTTTTTGCTAATGACACTTTTGCACTTTGGTAGCAATATTTGTCAATAAAAGTTGCACAGTACATTTTGCACATTTTGAATCACCAATGTGTAGAAGCTATTTATTGATTGTTTGTTGTATTACTTATAGAGTATTTTCATCGTGGTGTCTTCTGGCAGGTGTTGTAGTGGATACTCGGCTCTGCCTGAACTCTTGGTCACTCTTGGTGTCTCAAACCGCCTCCTTGCACACTTGAAACACTTAGTTTTAAGTATATTGTGTAGATAACGCAACAAGTCTGTTCCTGAAAGTACCTGGATGTCCCCCCAAAAACGGTCAAAAAGTTCTGTGTGGAGCAATGGGCCCTACATGCACTAAACCTGCGCCATCTTGACTTTCAAGGTGGAAAGGGGAGGGACCAGGGACGTTGACCAGCAGCTAATTGGACAAATGCGTCACATGGGTCTTGCTTCTCCCGGATTTCACAACCAAGCTTAACAGCTGCCAGATGGCGGCTCGTTCAGAATACAATCCCGAATTTTACAAAAATACTTCACCAAAACCTGTTTCTAAAAACATTTTAAGCAAGAAATGTGGCATACAGTTGCTGAATCTGTCTGTTTTTTTAATAGACAAAGAACGTAAGTGTTCCTTTAGGGACAATACTAACCATCGGAAGTGGGCACTACGACAGGAAGTGGTCATTGCACAGTAGCAGTGTGCTACGTCCTGCAACGTCCTGCGGTGCCTTGTAATGCCGCACAGCGTCCTGCTATGCCATGAACTACTAAAAAGAACTGCTACAAACTACTATTTTTTTCTACTTTTGTTATTGCCACTCTTCATTAACCCCAACCGGCCCGTCAGACACCGCCTACCAAGAGCCTGGGTCTGACCGAGGTTTCTGCCTAAAAGGAAGTTTTTCCTCGCCACTGTCGCACTGTTGCTTGCTCTGGAGGAGACTATTAGAACTGTTGGGTCCTTGTAAATTCTGGAGTGTGGTCTATCTGTATAGTGTCTTGAGATAACTCTTGTTATGAATTGATACTATAAATAAAATTGAATTGAATTGAATTGAATTTAATTTAATTGAAATTGAATTGAATTGAATTAATGGAAGTATGTGGAATGAGACAGCCTTGGAGTGGAAGAAACAGAAAGATACAAAGAAGGAAAGAAAGAAAGAAGGGAAGAAGGACGTAAGAAGGAAAGGATGGCTTTGACAATACTGTATGTTTGTTTATAATAGTCAAAGACAGAAAAGTTTTAACTTCCCGGGGTTAAGTAAGGGTTAAAACCCCTGCACTGAATATGTGGGAGGTTCAAATGATGCCATGTGCCATGAGAAAAGATGATGGAAGACTGAGCAGGAAAAATGGAAAAATGACATAGGTAATGAACATTAGGACAGCATCAACAGATATATGTATGGAGTAAACAATTCAATCCTGTAAAGACACTGATGATATGGTACAGTATATTGTAATATAGATGGGGTTAACCACACCACCACATAAAATGTGGATTATATAAATGCTAACTAAATACAGAACACACAAACAGAAATGTGCGGCAAGGGGCCCAAGCAACAGTTTCCAGGGGACATTAAAAAGTGACAAACACACCTGGACACACTCGGGCCGAGCTGTTGCCACAAATGAACATTTGAGTTTTTTCATTGCAGGAATAAAACAAGAAGTAAATACACTGTACCTCACGCAGAGCTCCGTTCAAAATCCCACCCCCAATCATTTCTTCTGTATTCCCCAAATAATGATGTGGTTTACTCAGACAAAATATTGACTTGGACACAAAGCTGTTCCATGTTTCCGGCTCCATTGCAGCCAGTCACTGTCGGGTCACCTAATGATGATGTCCTTAACCCTCCTGTTGTCCTCGGGGTCAAATTTGACCCATTTTCAAAAAGTTTCTAAATCAGAAATTTGGGTGTCCTTCAACCAAATTGTGAAAAAAAAAAATAACGTGGATGGTTCCATACAACGCTCCTCACAAGTTAAATAACTGATCAGTTCTCTATTTTCATTGAATTTGGGTGTTTTATTTAATTTATAGCATTTTAAGAAGAAAAAATGATTTAAGAACACTGAAAAAAGTAGGAAAAAGAAAAGCAGGGAAAAAACAACAAACGTTAAAAAAAACCGCATAAAAAATCAACAAAGACATTGTAAAAAGTGAGAAAGAACTTCGGGAAAAGTTAGAAAACGTCAAAAAGTGACAAAAATGTCGGAGAAAACTTCAAAAACTTCAAAAAACAACTAACTTGTCCAAGAAAATCAACAAAGAACTTTGGGAAAAGGGAAAAAAGTGTCTCAAGCAGGTTTTGACTTCAAATTTTGACCCAGAAAAATTAAATGTTGGTACAGGAAGACAACACAAGGGTTAAAGCAGCACTAAAGAACTTTTCCTGTTTCGCCCCCTCCTACAGGTTGGAAGCGGAATTGTCTATTACACTACATTATGCAAGTTTGTCAGATCGGGTAGCGGATCTGTAGTTTGAATGAGACATTACGAATGAGACACCAAAAAGGTGCTTTAGTGTTGCTTTAAAGCAACTGACTCTTGGGAAAATGTTGCCAAAATTCAACATACTGTTGTAATTGCCACTTGTGGCAACAGTAACTGCCATCAAGGTTTTGATTCAGCACCTCACTGTCTCAGTGGCTTAGAATTTATACATTGACTTTTGCACAGTAGAATTATTAAATTATCACTACTTCACAGTGCAAAAGGATAATGCTTCAGTGTCTCTAGTGTGTATATATATATATATATATATATATATATATATATATATATATATATATATATATATATATATATGTACAGTATATATAGGGAGGCAGTAGCTCAGTCTGTAGGGAGTTGAGAACCAGAGGGTTGCTGGTTCAAGTCCCTGTAGAGACCAAAGTACAGAGTGTGGACTGGTATCTGGACAGATTCAGATCCAGTTAATCTCCTGGGCACTACCAAGGTGCTCTTGAGCAAGGCACTAACAACCCCCCCCCTCCACCCCTCCCCCCGACATGTGTTTGTAGTCGGGCCTGTGTCTAGGGTGTATTGTGTAAAAACAACAGTGTAAATTGTAATTTACCCATGGGGATCAATAAAGAGTATTCAATAATAAAAAATGATAGTCTCAATCCTGTTCAGTTGTGTTATTGACATGGTCCCCCCAAAAAAGTCATTTTAAAAGTTAAACCACACCGTTTTCAGAGAACACTAGTTGGTGGTGCTTTGTTTTGTTACTTCAGTGTCACTCCATTCCACCTTGCTAATGGCTAAACCTGCCACCAAACACCGTTTTAACCTTCATGGCGTCCATCAGCCATGCTATTCCTGTCCTGGACTGATCCCAGACTCCCACGCCATTACATCATGCCTTCTCCTTCCCGTCGGCTGTGGAAAGAGTAGCATGCATATTTTGTAAATGTGACCCCTCTAGTGCCACCTTTACACAGATAAGGCTATTTTCACACAACAAGGATGGCGTTGCATTTATATTTAGCATTTGTTCATGCTATAGTGAACACGGATCACTTAAATTAACCAAGTAAGTACTTTTTTAGTCACAATTGCTGACCACTGGATCAGGTTTTGACTTTTATGTTTTAATATAAAAAAATAGTGTTATAGCATAATAAAACATATTGAATTCTGACAACGTCCATTTCACTGGGTCGGAGTGGAGATATCCACTCTCTATTTATTAGAATGAGTCATATAGCACTGTCAGAGAGAATCTTTATTAAATTATCTCTGGGCCTCTGTTAAGTGATGGGTTTTGATAGGTGTTTGAGGCCTTAATTGTCATTAGCTTCGCCTCTTATCCACTGGACAGGAAATAAGATACCCTTTGTTCATTTCACACTGTCCTTTGTGACACTGAATTAGCTTCTCATCTTCTTCCTCTTTGTTACACATACACTGGAGTGACTGAGATCAACTGTTTTTTTGTAAACTGTGTTTTTCTTGATGTTGTCACTTCCTACAAAAAAGCTTTAGCTGTGAATACTATTAAAACAATGCAGTAAAACACATTAAATCTATAAATACTTTGTATCCTAATTCACTGATTAATTTCAGTTTCTTTAGAGGTGTGATGGAAAGAGGGTAGATAGTACTTATTTAGTCCTGCTTCTTTTCACAATGAGTTCATTGCTGGTCTTGTTTTGATTTCATACCAGCAGTCCTGGAGGGGCGACAGTTCAGGTGCAGTTTGGACCACGTACAGTGTGGGGTGCTATCCTAAAGGCAGCCACCTCACTCTGACATTCATATATATAATACTGGAAACAATTTAGGTTCCTAATTGCCATAAGTGTATTTCCAAAGCAACAAAAAAAACAACGAAATATGTTCCAGTGTGACAACTCTTTATATGCCTCCAAGACATAGTTATCACACAGATGCAAAGAACTACTTACAATGTCATTAAAACCTCTTTAGTGCCCCCCTTCCCCCACTGCTTGCCTCCCACTGCGTCCTGACAGATATCAATGGCATTACCTAGGGCTGCCGATCCCCCACAGTCACAAATGCCCTGCATGTTGCTAGACTGCATTACTGCCATGAGTAACATATTCAATAGCATAATTAAAAGCCCAAAAAAACAGCCGTGTTGTATGAATAAAGTGCCCTCTATTCTTCCCTTCTATTAAAAAATATGAATTGCCATGTAGGGTGCCTTCTATTGGATAAAACAAGATAAAGTGTTCTCATATAGTCGCCAGAACTTCGTTGCAGCATCTCCCGGGGTTGCCTGGCAACCTCACTATGTCTCCAAGACTCCAAAGTCACAACGCCTGGCTGCTGTTCTTTAGGAGATAGCAAGGGGGTAAGCCTCTCCTCTCTAAGGGAATCTCTCAACAATGTATAAAAGGCTCCATTACCTTGTACCTCACGTTTCTCACGTTTTTATAAAAATAGGCTCACGATTGTGTCATAACCACCCGACTTACTGTGAAATCACTGTATAGTACAGGGCAAACTCTAAGACAGTTTGGACTTCCATCAGCTGTTTAGGTTTAATTACTAACGTTAACTAGCATGTTAGTTAGCAGTAATTAGCCTGTGCCTTTGTTAATGTTAACTAGCAGTTTAGTTCGCAGTAATTAGCCTGTGCCTATGTTAATGTTAACTAGTAGTTTAGTTTGCAGTAATTAGCCTGTGCTTATGTTAATGTTAACTAGCATGTTAGTTAGCAGTAATTAGCCTGTGTCTGTTATCTTCTAACATATACCTACGCCAACGTGTATTGATTAAAAATTGTATAACCAAAGAAATAAAAAGGTTTGAGCAAAAGGTAGAGCATTTGAGAAGTACAGAAAGGAAGTCAGACAGAAAGCACTTCTCACTAAACCCTGCAGCTGTCCAGTCATCATGCTGTCCTCCCTTGTGACAGTTTCATTATCAGGGCTGGTATGAAACGCAAGAGTAATTTCGCCTAATGATCTCAGCCGCCTTCCACACCTCAGGACAAGTGAGTGTGGCTGACATGAGCAGACGGGGAAGGAGAGGGAGATAGGAAGGGAGGACACTGGAGGAAGTATGTATTAAGAAAAAGAACATGACAATAAATAAGTTGTTCTGTGTTGGACTGAACGGAAGCAGATACTGTTAATGGGGCATATAAAACATAAATACTAATACAATTATAGTACATTGAACTATAATAAATGAAAGCTTTTTTACAATCACAGAAGGCTTGTATCATGTGGACGTGCCGACAGTGTTGTTGTCATTTCTTAGCATTCCTCATGGGGGGAGACAGAAACTACGCACTATAGCGTTAAGTAATCCAGCATGTGTAAAATGTTTTCAGTAACTTTTTTTTGAAGGGTTTTGTAGCTAACTATAGTCAGATGTTACTTTAACAACAAGTAACGTTAACCTACAGCTAATGTTATCTTCCAAAACGTATTAAATCACCTCATTACTAGATTCAGAGTCGTCCAACTGGTCTTATGACATCTTAATGACAAGCCCAAATGGTTCCACTGTACTTGATGTCAAGGAAAAATATTTATGACACAACGATTTTTACTAGGGAGAACTCCAATTTCAGATATCTACACTCCCAAATGTTACTAGTGTGAATTTGATTTCAGATATAGCATGTTTGCAGTACTGCTCCATGCTATTATTTTAGTAACAGTAATAAATGCTATAAGCCATGATGCTGCCAAACAAATCTATAGGGAACACAAATGGTTTTTGCAACATCTTGCTTGAACTGCACTGACAAAGCAATCCAGCGTAGACCGCATGTTAAAATAAAAGTACTTCAAAGTGAAAGCAGGTCATCCGTGTTGTGTGGCTGATGACATTTTGAGGACAATTATTCAACTTAGTTGAATTGTGCAAGGGAAGTGAAGGAGCTGAAAGACTGATCTTATAAGCATTGACGTTTTGAGAGACTCATCAGGAGCAGCAGGATTGCTGTGAATTGAAACTAGAGAGGAGATGATAAAGCAAATTAATGAGATACTGTGAGGGAGGCGAGGGTGGCACCAAGCAGCATACCTGTGACCCATCTTAACTTCTGCAGTTCATTCACTCCATTAGATCTGATTTGCTGACCAACAGCCATCAGATTATTCCTTGGTGAATTACATAATGCATTATAAGACATGGGAGTGATACTACTGCTGTTGGATTCCTTCTTCAACAGCAGCAGCACGTTTACAGTTATTTGTCATCCCTGCTACGAGATTGGCTACAATTACACACAGTATACAAGTGTTTCCTCTACTCCTATCTTGCTAATCCAGTATAATGATAGAGGGTTGCTTGTCACCTCGACACATCTACTCACCTATTATGCAGAACAAGCCATGGTTCAATTACCCTACGGGTTAAAGGTAAAGCTTTTTTACTGTCTGGATTAAACAGAGGTAAATGACAGCATGGCATTCAATCAGCCGGGGTTGCATGAGAAGAGCCTCTTGTAAATATCATCATCTCTCATCATGATGTTTGAGTGTTTAGGGTCAGTTATGGCAGTTGGAATATGAAGTGCCATAAATGAATCTTTCTGATATGCTCATCGCTGTTGAGGAGATGAATCGTTTGGTGAAAAATAAGTTGAATGTAAAGTGACAGGCAAACATGTTCTCTTTACTTTTCAATATTCTTTGTCATTCTGCCAGCTCAACCACCGCCCCATCCTGCTATTAAACTAGGGTCCACCGTTTGTTTTATATGTAACTGAGACATTTTAAGGCCTCATTTCTTTTGTTTACGCCTCTGCATTGGTCTTTGTCAGAACTGGTTAATGCTTAACTGCACCTGAGTTGCTAGAGGTATCTGTTGGTCTCAGGTCTGTCAATTGCCACTTAGGCACCTGGTCTTGCTATAATGAGATCCACAGGGCTGTCATACTTTATTGGCTGGCTCCACAGAGCTCAGTAAATAATATATTAAGTATCAAGCTTCGGGGGAAAATACAGTTAATTCACCCATGTTGTGGTAAATTTGCAGCCTATTTAGTTTTTGGGGTAAATGTTACGAAAGATATTTCATATATCCTCTGAACTTGTTTCCTAACTGCCAGGTTGCCCGTAACATAGCTTGGCTGCTAACCAGACAATAAGTTAACATTTAGTACAAGGGATTTATGTGTAAAAGGACTGTCTGCAAACAAAGCCTTTTTGGTGGAGCGGTTAAAAACGGCAGAGTGCTACACAGCAAATTTGAAAGCTCCTTTCCTACAAGGTTGGAAACGTGCTGATGTGCTACGGATGTGCTACGGTAAACGCAATGTCTCATTTCCGGTGCTTCTCTGTGTCCAGAACGCTTATTTTGCTGCTCTAGGTGAACTCAGTCAACTTTGTTTTATTCTTCCTAATAGCAGTGACTTACCTGCTGTACTACACTAGTTCTACCCAAAATATACATAAAAGAGAAGGGTCAACAAAAAATACATAGAATTAATTCATTGAAAACATTGAAAAGAGAGCAATACCAAAAAGAACATTAAGATACTGTTAGGTTTTTTAGCTAGTAGGAGGCAAATGATGCAATTGTCCTATCCTCGGTGACACAGAGCAAATGCAAGCAACAATCAATAAGATCACATTAGTCTTGAAATTAAAATTTCAATACAAAGTAGGAATGTATTTTTTTGTGGAAAACAAAACAGGGCTGGAACGCTCTCCCCGGGTGAAATTCATAACTTTACAGAAGAAGAAGAAGAAGAAGAAGGGTGAAATGTTGTGATGTGCACGGCTGTGCGCAATTGAGGACAGCACTCCCCTGTCGAAATTTACGCAATATGCAAGTCAGTACGCAGTATACCAAGTGTACTGCCTGTTACGGAAGTGCGTGGTTTAAGACAAACTGTTGGGAGCTACAATCTGAAAACGTGAAGTTAGTGGCACTAGTAGTCATAGTCAAATGTATCCCTGGGGCCAGAGCGCTTGATTAGCCGTGACATTCAGCCACATGTCATCATACTGTCAAGGTGGTGCCCAGTAAATGATGTGGAAAATTTGAAAGTAAATGGCGCTTCCACCAATATGGAAGAATCCCGATTAGACTGGCAAGACAGTCTGAAAACACATAGGAAGGCCTCCAGAAATGCCAAAGCAACTTACTATTAACCAATATTAGAAATAAAAACAACTCCAGATTTCTTTTCAGCACTGTAGCCAGGATAAGAGTCCCAGTTCTATTGAGCCATCTATTCCAATAGTTCTGAGACTTCATTATCTAATTTAATGAGAAAATTATAATAAGACAAATTCATCACCTCTCGCCCTACACTTCAAACAGTCCACCTTTAAACACAGGACCACTAGAAACAGCTTTAAAACTTGACATATATTTAGACATGTTTTTCCCTTATTGACCTTCACCAAAAACACCATATCTTTCTTCAGCTACGCCATCTACCTGTCTTTTAGACCCCTAGGCTACTTAAAGAAGCTTTACCCTTAGTTAACTCTTCTTAACTAGATCTGATCAATATGTCTTTATTAACAGGTTATGTCCTGAGGTCTTAGCCAACAATAGACCGATATCTAATCTCCCCTTTCTCTCTAAGACCCTTGAGAAGGTAGATTCTAATTAGTTATGTGACTTCTTACATAACAATATTTATTTGAGGATTTTGAATCAGGATTTAGAGCTTATCATATCACAGATTTGGCACTGGTGTAAACTACAAATAAGGAAGTAATTAAATTACCTTCTAATTGGTTGAGACAAAGGAGTTATTAGCTCTTAGTGCTGCATTAAACGCCATTGACCATAGCATCCTATTACAGACAATGGAACATTTAATTGGTATTAAAGGGACCGCACTAAGCTAGTTTAAGTCCTAGTTATCAAATAAATCTCTGACAACTCAGAAAACTCCCAGTACAATTTGGCGTTGTTGGAAGGATGGTGCCAAAGGGAAGAGATGTGCACAGACACAGTAACCATCCTTATGCCTCCCCTGTCAGGGGGAACCTGAGTAGAAACTGGGGAACTTAATTTCAGAAGTGTAAGAAAAAATCCAGAAAACCTATGCTCTGTTTCTTGGAATTGGATTCTTGGGAAAGACAAGGACAGGAATTAGGCCTAAGAAAACTTCCGCGGTGATTAGAGTCAATAATTAAGTAGATTCTAGGAAAAGACCAAGGTAGGAATTGTACAAGGGCAGAGAAGAACCCGGTCTAAAGAATCACCATGGGTGCCAGTAACAGCAAAAAACCTCACACACACTTTTTGGTTAGACAGGCTTAAGAAGACCACCGGTGGCAGGAAACAGAAACCAAACCCGAGCCACATTAACCAGATCTGATCGGGGGATCCTGAGGCGTTCCCAGGCCAGGGTGGAGATATAATCTCTATACCGCAATACCGCACCTGCTGCTCCGATTCTCCAGGCCAATCTCCCGCTCCATTGTCTCAGGGACCCCCTCACCCCATACTTCGGCAGCACCTCCGACATGACAAGACACCCAGCACACAAAACGATACACAACATCGGGTTTACGAGATAGAGACAAGATTTGAACACTATTTTAAAGAAAACTTCAATGAAGTTCTGAAAGAGTTCTGCCACAAACTAACAGTGACATTGTTACTTAATCCATATGTACGGTGGACAGTTACAGTGTAGCACTAGTTGAGTCCATTTGTTTTGTACTTGAATTATCATTGTCACTGTACAGTAGATCAAGCAAAATAAAGCTTGTTTTACTATTGTTTCACAGTGATTACGTTTTAAAGCATAAATAAACTGGAGTCAATTTTGGAGAACAGGCGAGGGGGATCTTCTATGCTAATTTCAAATTCAAAGTCAAATTCAAAGTCAAACTTCTGTTCTGCACTTGTGTACTGGGTACTTGTGTACAGACATTGCGAGACGACCGAAAGTCCCTCTCCATTTCTCCTCTGAACATCTCCCACATTCGCTGCTTTGCCTCTTTCACGGCAGAGGCTGCAGCCCTTTCAGTACCTTGATCACACATCTGAGCATCCTGATATTCAAACATGGCGTTTTTTATAGACAATCACCGCTCGCCTTCAGATCAGGGAGGCCATTCCTCTTAATTACGCCTCTCCAAGTGTCTCCATCATTGTCCATGTGCGCGTTAAACGTGCTGTTCTGTGCATGTGCACAGTCACAGTTTTCAACAATCAACCTGTAGATGTAGGGAGGCAACCCGTTCATCTACTGGGGTAAGCTCCAACGCAGTGGCGCTCAGCCGGGGGCTTGTGAGTATGCTCCCACCCGCCTGGTGCCTCACACCCTGGGTAACTCCAGAGGAGAAGAGTCCAACCCCTATCTAAGAGTAGGGTTCCAGAACCAAGACTGTGCAAAGAGGTAAGCCCCACCAGATCCAACTAGTAGCACTCCACCTCATGCAAAGTTCCAGCTCCTTCCCCAACACAGAGGTTATGTTCCATGTCCCCAGAGCAGCCTCTGCCCAGGTCTGGTCCGTCGAGGGC
Source organism: Etheostoma spectabile (assembly GCF_008692095.1). Lineage (NCBI taxonomy): Eukaryota > Metazoa > Chordata > Actinopteri > Perciformes > Percidae > Etheostoma > Etheostoma spectabile. Next base: position 1,758,960 of record NC_045739.1, on the reverse strand, counting down.
CTTAACCTTCACTGCCACCCATGTGGCAGCGCACCCAACCCCAGCAGTTCCTCTCACAGTTGGTGGGCCCATGGGATGGAGATGGGAGTGCCATGTAGCTCTTTCCATCTGGTCCTGGCTCCAGATCAAGGCCATCACTCTTCCTCATTGATTTACAAGTCTTTTCTGAACCATTCTTATTCTGGCCCTTCACTTGAGACCACTTTGTCATGGTAGACCCTACCAGGATCACCAGTTTCCAAACAACACAGCCCTTGGATCCATGGAGACACACAAACCTCTCCAGCACGATAAGGTGAATTTTCCTGGAGCCTAACCCTTTATTGATCTCCAGAGGGGAATTTTGGGTGTTGCAGCAGCACAAGAAAGAAATGAGTGCAGATATTCTTACTACATGAGAATAAGTGAAAATGAAATAAGAGGTATACACTTCTAATTTTAGAACCAAGAGGTATACAAAACTAGTAATGAATGGCCACAAATTAGCATTTCGTGCATTTTGGATGTCTGGCACTGCGTAAACGAATAACTATAACAAGGGAAATAAACAACTAGTATAGACTGTATTTATATAGCGTTTTCTAGTCTTAATTACTACTGAGAGCTCTTTTTTTACATAGTACAGGAACCATTCACCATCACACACTGGGGCTGAAGCTGGAGAACAAGGTGCCACTGGTGGAACATTAACAACCGAGCGAGCGATTTCAATAAAAAAATTTAAAAAAACTGAAAAATCCCTTCACTGGTAACCAGTTGCTGCTTTCATCTGGTTCAAGACACTAGTACATGCATACAGTGGCACCCCCTTAGTCAACCACTAAAGGACCTTTTCTGCTTCTGCGTGGAATCGACGGCGGACCCTACGCAGTAGCCTGATGTGCACCTTGCGAAAAATATAACTACACGTTGCGTGATGCACATCCCTCAGGCGTGGCTTGGTATCGCTGCATTCCCCCCCCCCCGACTTATTTCCTGGTTCTCTTTCTCCATCAACAACATGAAATCAAGTAGAGGGTTAACTTCTCGCACCGTGGTCAGAAAGAACAGGGAGACACTTTGTTCCTCTCACTAGGACTCTAGAGTCGGCCGTCACTCTCTCACTTCCCTCCACCACACACCTCCCCCAACCCCCCACACCCCCCCCCACACACACACACACACACACACACATGCTGGCTCACACACACACACACGCACAATCATGAACCCAGGCCACTTACGTAGGCTATACGGTGAAAGCTCTGAGTGGAGCCTCCGCAGAAGCAGGAAACGGCCAAACAGGCCTAGCGCTCAGATATGGACTACTGGACAGGTAATTCAGACCCCCTCCCTCACCAGATTCAACAATATAATGTCTCCCTGTATAATGTTTATTTGCTGCGGTCTCTGGGGGACCACCGGTTGGGTTTGGGAAAAGAAGAATGGGGAAACGACACGCCACACGCTGGGACACAATCCCTGGTCTCCGGGGTGAAATTCCTGTGTTGTTTGACCCATCCCCCACTCCACCCAACCTCCACACACGGATTTCCGGCATTTAATATTACTCGCTATCGTAGTCGTGCTGGGTCCACAAAACATGCTTCCCATTGAAATACCTTGATTTAAAAATCGTCCTCACCAACACAAAGAAAAATTTGAAAAACCGTGTCATTGTACACGATTACATAGATTAAATAGTGTGACCATTTCACAAACTGCCGTGAGATTGGGTTGTATAATCAGTATTCAGTAACAGGGCGTAGATTGTCAATGTACCTTTCATCTTTACTATGTTAACATATTAGAGTTATTAATCCCTGTTGCATTGTCCATGTTAGTGTCGTATTCTTTATGATCAAATAAAAACCTATTTCCCATTCTCCAAAAAAAATTTGAATTTGAAAACTAAACCATTTGGATCTCAGACTCACAATAATCTTTTTTCTAATTCACTGAAATAATATGTCGGTTTTTCCCCTTCCTCAATCTCTTTAGCACACACACACACACACACACACACACACACACACACACACACACACACACACACACACACACACTTGACATTGCCTCCCTGTCTCTCTGTACAGACAGGTGCAGTCCCTCTCCTGTACAGCAGAGGGTGGTCTAATTAAGCTGCATCACACTTCCTTGCCTGCCTCATATTTCATATTTTGAAATATGGATGCTTTTCTAGAGATATGAGCCATGGCACCAACCTTTGCTACAAATTAAGTTGTGGACTTGGTATTCATGTTTTACTTGTTACAAGTACTGACCACGTACTGCCAACCAGCAATTGAGGAAGGCCCTTTAAGTTTTTAGATCCTTTATTCCAGTACTAATACCACACTGTAAAAATATTTTATAAAGTAAAAGTACTGCATTCAAAACCTTATTAAATAAAAGTATACAAACAGCAAACTTTAGTTAAAAGCATATCCATTGTGCAGTAAAATGTTCCATGTCAATGTTTCGTTCTATTCTATTTCTGGATTCATATTCTTGCTGCATTAATGTGTATGTTGCATTAACCTGCTGTAGATGTTTACGGTTGTGCTCATTTTAACTCCTTTATATATTGTTGGATAATTTAATCTACAGCAATTTTCAGCTTTGTGATGATGCATTTTACAGCTGATGAAATCCATGGTTTTCACTGGACAGAAAGGGGGTAAGGTAACAAATGTAGTGGAGGTAATAGGACAATATTTACATCTCAGATAGTGGAGAACGAGTAGAAAGTAACAGAAGTACTTGTAGTAACTCTGTGGAATCCCCTCCGGCCTTATGTAATGTTCCAGCTCTGGAGCGCTGAGGGTCAAAGGGCAACCTCAAGCTGCCTGGACTCAAGGATCATGGGATTCATGAAGACTGCTTTGTTTTCTCTGTGGTCAACTTGAATCTGTTCTCGTCATGTTATGTCATGTTCCACTCATTTACTCTATACTACATGAACATTCCTACAGCCCACCATGGTGTAGGCACTCACTCAAGCATTTAACATTTGAAGTAGTGACACTTTAAATGAATATTGTTTTACCACACCGCGACACCTTTTGAGTGAAATCTTTTGACTATTGAATGGATTTCAATTAAATTTGGTCAGTCTTTCATGTTGTCAAGATTAATTGGAATAACTTTGGTGACCCTGTGACATTTCATTTGGGGTCAACCTTTGAATTTGGAAGATGGAAGGATGAAGTGTTCCTTTTTGTAGGTCCAAGTTTTGCGTGTGTCTGTTTCTGCGTGAGTTGTCTCCTTCCATCTCGTCTTTCCTCTGTTTAATTATTTGTTTTTTTTCTTGTTGGCCCTCGGACGCGTTCTTCATCTCAGTGTATGGTTTGTAATTGGTTGTCACTGTGTGTTTCTTAAATATGTAAAAAAAAGTTCAAAAAAACATTTTATTGTAAAAAATATATATATTAAAAAGTGTTCCTTTTGGTGTTGAAGGAACTTTTTTTACTGCAGTAAATGATCTGAAAACTTCTCGTATACCTCTTTCAGACCAATGACCGAGGGAGGTGTGTTCAGGTGCATTCTGGGTGTGCTGATCTTCCAGGGAGGTGTGTTCAGGTGCATTCTGGCTGTGCTGATCTTCCAGGGAGGTGTGTTCAGGTGCATTCTGGGAGTATTGCTGCCTTGAGGCAGCAGGAAGTGATCGCGCCATTGACCAACAAAAACCTCT
>NC_045739.1:1741619-1755277 GCF_008692095.1 Etheostoma spectabile | reverse complement strand
ACGCAGCATTCCATTGTTATTTTAACAGCACATTGGTGCTTTGGCTCACGCACAGTGTGCACACACTATACTTGTTACACACACAGGGACACACACAGGGACACACACAGGGACACACACTATGCTTGTTACACACACAGGGACGCACACTATGCTTGTTACACACACACACACAGGGACGCACACCATGCTTGTTACACACACAGGGACGCACACTATCCTTGTTACACACACAGGGACATATGCTTGTTACACACACAGGGACGCACACTATGCTTGTTACACACACGGGGACGCACACTATGCTTGTTACACGCAATGCTTGTTACACACAATGCTTGTTACACACACAGGGACACACACTATGCTTCTTAAACATACATGCAAAAGATTACAAATATGAGGGTGTAAATCCTCCATCATAACGGGAACCTCTGATTGGTTGATTGCATCAGTGGGGCGCCAGAGATCTCTTTTCTTTTTGCTGGTGCTATGGGGTTGCTCGGCGTTTCAGTGAGGGTAATCTGACATTTACAGTTTACCTCGACACCCCTCACACACACACACACACACACACACACACACACACACACACACACCAACCCACACACAGATACGCTCCCCCTCCGTCGTACGGTTTTACTGAGCGAGCAAACTGAGAGAGAGAGAGAATGAGGGTTTTTCATCATGCACTAAAGTGATACAACGCACCATGTAACTGATTACCCACCGAACTATTTCAAATAGCACCAACCCAGGTTTACTCAGTCATCACTGCAGCTTTCATAAGGAGCTTATATCGGACGAAGAGTAATGCAATAATCACACAGAACAAGCCAACTACACACACACACACACACACACACACACACCCACACCTCACACAGTTTGATCCACATGGTAACAATAATGTATGTTTTATATACTCTTATGACTTTAATATTATATTATATATATATAATATATATATTATATTATATATATCTATATAATGCTGTATGTATGTAATAATATAATTTATGTAGTTTTATAATAAACCATGCCCCCCCCTCCTCCGTCTCATTTACAGTTTTTTCTGATAAAGTCTCCACACGTTGATGTCCTTGGTAAAACAAATCATTATACTAACATTTACTTTTTTTATTTTTTTTTTACACTACAGCAATTTCTTTGGGGGCTATGGAATCCTAGGGGTAGCTAGAGCACCCAAGCCCCGCCCCTCCTGGCACCGCCTACGGTCTTGGGTGTTACTGACAGTCCCACTGATTCAATAAAAACAAACAGTCCAGTGTTGCCGTGGAAATACTGTTTTTTATTGTCTGTACCAAACTTGATTGAAGAAAATTGAGTTTTCCAGAGTTTAACAAACACATCAACGTCAAAAAGGAGAGACTCACAGTGTTCCTGCTTATCAGCACTGAGGCCACACAAGCACCGCCGTTCCCTTTGAAGCCATCATTTCACTTTAACACACACACACACACACACACACACACACACACACACACACACACACCTGTGTGATGCAGCAACACTTAAGCCAAACTGGGGATCAACAACAGAATCATGTTGATTTAAAGGTTCCATATTCTGCATGTCTTCCAGGTTCTACTTGCATTTTGGGTTTCTACTAGAACATGTCTGAATGTACCTGTCCTCTGTCGGAAACGCTCCATTTCAGCGCCTCTCTCTTTAAGCCCCAGTATCAGAAAAATCTACTCAGATTGGTCAGCATTTCCAGTTCTTCCTCATCTGCGTTCTAGGCGTTATTGCTGCCAGGGAATGACTGTAACAGCACTGTAGTGGCACTTTTTACCAACTATATCCAACCGTACGGAAGTGCCGACAGCTCAGTTAAAGGCACAGTTTCTGAATTCAGACTGTTTGATACTTTCACAATAATAATACACCTCGAATACAATAATAATACACCTTGAATAAAAAAAGACATGGACTTATTTTTTTTTACAATTTGGGACCTTTAAACTCTTAGTTGAGATACAAGTTACAGATCCCCAGAGTGGCCAAAACTGTCTGAGCATGATCTCTTGCTCACGGTTTACACATAATACCAGACGATTGTCAAACCCTTTCCCAACAGAACCGAAGATCTCATGATGTTACCAGACACACCTGACAGGTAACTCAAGTGATGACAGTTTGTATTATGATTCAATAAATACAGACTGCTAGGGGCAGATGCTTACATTGGCACTGGGTCCAGTACAGAGGCCACTACGTAAAGGGGGACGTCTGCTCCCTCTTGCATAATGAGAAGCACTTCTTCATTAAGGCTCGACGCTCCTCAGAACTGCTGGAAATGGGAAGAAGCTGCTGTTCGTCTACAGTTTCAAGTGTTTCAGTTTTCCTGCATTAAGGAGGCTGGCGGTTTGGAGAGACCTCCGTGTGCGACGATTGGTCTCGGTATTAACCACCTGACACATGAATGGCACTAAAGAAATGTCAAACTACAGGATAGCTTAAGGAATCTGGAGCTCGAATTTTGGATCATAAAGTCCAGCCTAAGGAATGTTGGGCAAGTCAATCAGCGTACGGAAGCCCTTAGAGGCAAACAGATTTAATTTCTTGTAATCCATCTTCTAAGTCTGATCCAAGTCATTTTCTTTCCTATTAGGACATAAGAAGAGGTGGCAGGATCATCTTTCAAAGTTTTTATAAGCAAACATAAAATTAATTCCGGCCATAAGAGGCTGAAAGGCAGCATTTCTGTAAAAGAATTACTATAGGTGGAGCTCTTTTTGTATAAAGGTGCACAGTATAATGTCTTTGTTTAAAACGTCTTTTTTGTAACCACAGCATCTTGTCGGGGATGGTTGGTGGAGATTCCGCTGGGTCTTAGAAAGTAAAAAGTCTAAAGTTTTAGGCCATGGAAAGTCTTAAATTCACTGCACTACAGTGTTCTAGGTCTTCATTTTGCCAGGTCCATGTAACTCCACCTGTAACACTCACTGGAATGTTACATTTTTAACATTTATGCCTTCTGCCTTTTCACAACTGCCATGGCAATGCCAGACATGGGGGTACGAGGCGAGGCGGAGTATCCCTGCAATGTCCCACCATTCCTCCTGGGGTGTTACGAGGTCCTGGGGTGAGAGTGTGGCAGTACAGATGTACCCCGCCCCCCAGGAAGGAAATCTCTCATTTTAAAAGGAAGGACTGCATATGTGGAATAAGTGTTAATCACTTCATCCTGACAAATATTAAATAATTTACCTGGTAAAACCTGTGCTCAAGTCATAAACCGGAGAGAAAACAATTAAGAATAAGAAAAAGAATCATCAAAAGAACATTCTTACTTGCCTACTTGAGTCGTCCAAGCAAAAATGTCAAAAATTAAAATCTTGATTTCAGCATAAAAAAAAGTAAGAATGTGTTTTTTTCCCCTATGTTTTAAATCATTAACTGACAACTAAGATTTGAGTTTGGTAGATTACTTCTCTGTGGTAACAATGCTTCTTGGCAATAAACCTTCCACCAGTGGAAAGCCGGATTATTTCCCTTTCAAATGGTGCCACATGGGTAAGGTACAATAAATTGTTAAATTGCCAAAATGTCTTACTTCAGACTTCAATCATCCAATCCACCAAACGGGTCAATGGCTGTTTGGCATCGGCAGAGAAGATTTGGCAAATCCTTCACGGGCGCTGCTGCTCATCCCACAAATACATGTTCCTCACAAATTAGAACCATTAGCACCATTAGAAAGAGAACTAAAACAGGCTTTCCAGGGGTATAAGATTGATCTATTATCAAAAAGTAGTTCCCTCGGAGAAATAATCCACCAAACACAAATGTCCTTACTTTAAGAGCTAAGTTTAGAAACCCAAATAGCTTTTAGTTTTGGACTGTTGGTGAAATAAAACAAGATATTTCAGAACACACCTTTCTGATCTGAGAAATTATGTTTGAACTGTTTTGAAAATTGTAGACAAGTAAGCAGATTTATCAATAAAGAAAATGTGCATTAGTTAGAGGAAGCCCTACTTATTAAAAGCCCTTAGTCTGGGTTGTTTTTTAACACCAAGTCTTCCCAATAGCAGGTTTTAAGTTACAGTAAATTCTCTTTGCACAAAATGTCATGGGACCAAAGAGAAACCTGACACTGTGCTTATGCACATTAGAACAGAAAATAAAAAAATTACTTGCAGAAAAGTCCTGACTTGCACTTTCATTTGATGTGTCCTTAAATCTGTGGCAGGTGAACAGCAAAGGAAAGGGAGGTTTCTACTCAGTGCCCCAGTTTCAGGTGACCAAAAGGTGTCCCAACTAAATTATATTTCATATTTGGTCAAATCCTTTGAGCCCTGGACCTTGATAAGTCCCTCAGACACCAACTTTCACAAGACAAGAACTTTCACCTCATTCATAGTTGGATTTGAAACCCAGCATGCTGCAGGGCACAGAGTCACCACTGCGCTTAGATCGAGAATCCCCTTAGTTTAAGTCACTCTTTGGAGCCAAAAAAAAAAAAATTAAAACTTACATTCTGAAAGAACAACGATCTGGAAATTATTTCTAAAAGACAAAGTACATGTTTTTATGTAAGTGCGGTTTTACTAAAGGCAACTACCAGAAATTATACCCGGGCACTCTTTGATTACCGTATGTGCATTCAACATTCAACCCATATGGCAGTGCTTGTTAAATAGTGAAGTTAAAACGCGTCTGAGTCTCTGAGGGAGAGATGCTCTATCAGCTGAGGAGAAGGACCAACCCAGCACCCCAAAGCCAACTGATGGGGGTTTAAATTCTACCCAAGTCTGCAGCTGAGATACATATACAGTACTGTACAAAAATCTCACGCATATGTGAGAAAATGCTGTAAACTAAAAGTGCTTTCAAAAATAGGATTGTTTTTTATCAACTTACAAAATGTGAACTGAGCAAAAAAAAGATTACTGCCCTTTGACTTCAAACCATCATCAATTCTTATAAGTACACTTGCAAAAAGTGGGGCAGCGTTGAGGATCGTAGACGCAGTGGTCAGCCAAGGAGACCTAGTCCAGCAGATGAAAAACACATCAAGCCGATTCCCTTCGACATGGGAAGATGTCCAGCAGGGACATCAGCTCAGAACTGGTGGAAGCCAGTGGGACCAAGTACACCATCTACTGTCTGGAGAAGTCTGGCTGACATCAGCTCAGAACATACAGCCAAGGCCATTGAGAACTATCTTTTGTGTAAAGAAGAACACAAAGTCCTGGAGGGGATGGCAGAGCACCCCCCACAGAGCCCTGATCTCAACATCGAGTGGTCTGGGATTACATGAAGAGACAGAAGGATTTGAGGAAGCCTACACACAGAAGGTCTCGGGTTAGTTCTCCAAGATGGAAAGGGGGGGGAGGGGGGGGTTACACCAGATATTGATTTGATTTAGGCAGGTCACACCAGATATTGATTTGATTTAGATTCCCCTTCTTTTCCTTCACTGCATTTTGTTAATTGATGGAAATAAACACTTCCATTTTTGAGCGCATTTTTAGTTTACAGCATTTTTTTATACCTTCCTAAAAGTTTTGCACAGTACAGTATATCACCGTGAAGCTAACTGGTGAAAAAATTGGAGAGAAATAATGAGAAGTGTATATTTAGTAGCTGTATGAACATTAGATGAAGACCGGTGGTCCGCTGCAACACGACATACCTTCTGTCCAAAATACCTCCAATCTTGTTTATTTTCAGAACACATTAAAAATAGGACTAACAGTACAAACACTTGGCCAATAAGACTATCATTGAAGTGAAATTAAAAAAAATGATGAAAAATGTTTTCTAATGAAAAGGAATTTGTTATGAATAAGGCCGTCGATAAAGTTAATTACTTCAAACAAGTCGCTGCTAACAAAAAAAAAACAGATTGTGTGGAATCAAAAATGTGTCAGGTAAAACATGTCAAAATGACATTTTACAAAAGGACAGTGGGGGTCTCTCAAATTAGCCACTTTCACAAAGATCAGACAATCATGTAGCAAACTCGCTGATCAGCCAACGTCAGATCTGCTCTGGACCCCCCCCCCCCGGATTTGTTTACAGTATCACTTTACTTGAAGGTATCCACATAAGAGTGTCATGAAACTGTCATAAACACATGAACCATAACCATAACTTGTCATAACAAAACCGAATGACACTTAAAGAAACATTATGTCATAAACGTTGAAGACTTGTTTATAATGCGTTTATGACAGTGTCATGTCACTCTATATAACCCATTTTTCTATTGGCTGAAGCCTAAGTAAGGGTGACTGGTATAAAACTGCGTGTGTGCGCCTTATAAGAGACTCCAAAAAGACAAACCATAGGTGAGCCGTTTCTTTTTACTAAACATCGGCATGTTGATCAAAAGGCTGCCGACTCACATCAACTCAGAAAAAAAGCCACTTCCCTTCATTTAAGAAGCCTGAAGAGTGAAGACCGAGGACGAGAGGGATCATGTGGGGGGGGTGGAAGCAGAAAAGACTTATCTGCTACAAGAACAGCAACCCTTTCTACATCAGTAACCCCCATTTCTCAAGTCAAAGCTTTCCACAGTGATGGTTTTAGTGAGCGTGAGAAAAAGAAGAAACCAAAAGATTCCCTGGTGTATGAAGTCGAGAGCATTGCTGACAGGTGCCCAAACAACTTGCAACAGAGAAAACACAAACAAAATGAATCAAATGAAATGGAGTGAGGGGGACATGTGATAAAGCAGTAGCATCCACATCAGGATAGTCTCCTTGGAGAGAAAAGCCGACTGTGTCCTTGTCCCAGACTAAACCCTGAGCCCTTCACTGTCCATAGAAACATTTCGGCTACATCAAACTGCCAAATGGTTCTGGGAGCCTGCTGACTGGATGAAGTCAAATCTTTTAGCATCTCAAACACAACTCATCTTCAGCATGACTACATGTGGGACCAGCTAGCAAAAAAACACTACCTACAAGTGTTCTAGTTGGGAATGTGTGTGTATTTCTCTGTGCACGCATCGTCCTACAAACGAATCAAATTCAGTATCAACAGGAGAGGCACAAAATGGTTGCAACAAACCATCTGGGTTAGTTTGGGACAAAAGGATTGATGAACGGGCAGCCGGGTCTTCAGAGGAGGGTCTTCATGTTCGCTTGGTTTCAAATTGATTTTTAAACACTTACAACCACACACACTTACACACGCACACACACACACAAATAGAGAACATCACCGTGTTTTTCACACTCAAGTCCATTACAAAAACCAGATATGTACCATACAATCTGGTTTTGGGAAGGTTGGGATTACAGGTGAGGGTGGGGGTGGGGGGGCCTGGGACTCTCGCAGGCTGACAGGTGTGGAAGAAGAAGAGCCTTTGACCAAGGCTTTCTTGATTATTGTTAAAAGACAAAGCTGTCGGCAGCTGAAGGATAGGTAGAGGAAGAGGTCCGGCAGGTTGAGATTTGGGATCAGGGCTGGCGGGGGCACAAGTCGAGATCAGGTTTGGTGATGATATCAAACCAAACTGGCTGTCTTGGCTTGAGAAAGGATCTCGAGGTGGGTGTGTAGACCAGGGCAGCGAAGAGAAAAGGTGCCTGCAGTCTGAATATTAAAACTCCTCCTGCTCCTCAGCATCTGGGATCACGAAACCCTCCTGAGAGAGAGAGAGAGAGAGAGAGACACAGGCAGAGAAAGAGAGAGTGAGAGTGAGAACATTTTACATGTTGTTGCTGATCCATCAAGTATTTTCTTGCTGATGTTAAATTTCAACGACATGGTTGTTGTTTTTGCACCAATGTTAACATGTTATATTGTCTTAAAACTGAATGTACATGTGTAGGTTTCCCTGTTGTACTATGTGCGTTAGCAGTGCTGCAATATGGTCATGCTGATAAAACCTCTTTGAGAAAGAGAGACACTTTGTTATAAATGCTGTAAAGCTCATTTCATCTAAAAACATTTAACGTCTTAATGCCACTCGCCAAAAATGACGAGGCGTATCGTGTAGTACTGTCTCTGAGCAGAGAGATATAATGGTAAATAGAAAGTCAGAACCACTGAAAACGCACCATTCCTCTGCTGGAATTTATAATGGCGCCTGCAGTTAACAGCAGAGCAAGTGTGTGTGTATGTTTATGGTGATTAGGAAACACTTCATGTGTTTTTTTATGACACACATGTGTTTTTATGACACACACACACACGATTTGAGTCTTTTCATCCGATTCATCAACAAAAAAAACCACAAAATATCACTCTAGTATGATTAATAGTAATCATCATCATCACACACACACACACACACACACACACACACACACACACACACTTTTTTAAATTCTGTGATTTAATTTCTAGTCTGACAAATTGAAGACATTTTTCTATGCATTTACTCATTGGCCGTCAGAATGAATTGCATCACTGAACTTCATTTCATAAAAACAGATGCCAAACTCACGTCTGTGGCGTAAAGGATGTCGATGATCCTCTGCAGTGTGGGGTCGCCCTCTCCTTCCTTCTCCTGGCAAATCAGCTCAATGTTCCGCAGCTTACCAAAATAAAAGTCTCTCTCCTTCTCCATGTCCTGAATGGTGGATTTCAGGGTCTCCACCTGGAGCAAAAGGGCCAAAACATTGTTTTTTTCTGAATTTTACAGTGCTTAGCTGCAAATTAAGTTATATACTTATTTGCATATTGGTGACATCATCGCACAATTATTTCCATAAAGTTTAGTGGTTGTCAGTTGCAGCAACGGAGAGATCAATCAAAATAGCTTGTCCACCTTAAAGGGGAACTACCATTTTTTTCCACCCGGGCCCCATTTCCCCACGCATGTGTGTCTAAAGGCCCTGACAGACCAATCTGGAGGCTGACAGTCGGACTGACTGCCCCCCCAACCTGGCCCAAAAACTGCCTTGGATGCCGACTTGATCATAACAGCAGAGATGTAATCTGTGTTGTTGCCTAAAAAATGAAAACCGGCAGCTGATTGGGAGAATGCGTCACATGGTCTGGCTTGTCAGGAATTTCTAAGCCAGACCGTCATGGCGGCTCGTTCAGAATCCAACCGCATATTTTCCGGAAATAGTTAACTGAAACATGTTTGTGAGAACATTTTAAGGAGAAAGAGACCGTGCCGCTGCTGAATCTTCATTTCAGATCCACAAAGGTCAGATTGAAAGAATTGTTATTTTGGTTGTCATGTTGAGAGGCGTTAGTCACGCTCATCCTGCTTGTCATCTCCGGATGATTATCACAGAGAGAGAGAGGAGAGAGGAGAGAGAGAGAGAGAGAGAGGAGGGAGGAGAGAGAGAGAGGGAGAGAGAGAGAGAGAGGAGAGAGAAGAGAGAGAGAGAGAGAGAGAGAGAGTAAGAGAGAGAGAGAAGAGGAGAGAGAGAGGAGAGACGAGAGAGAGAGAGAGAGAGAGAGAGAGAGAGAGAGAGAGTCGTTTTGCGGTCATAGTAGGCCATAACACATCCATGGTTTTGTGTTGTCTGAAATGATTTTCAATAAAACAGCTATCTGACAGCAACAGGTCCCACCCCTGACCCCTCTCTCTCTAATGAATACAGGCGGCCATCCAATTATAACAACCTAATCCACATTGTCAAACTCATATTGATATTGAGCCATTACATTGAACATCTTTTAGATAAGAGGAGCGTGTGATTTATTCTAGCCATCCTTACAACCCACTACCTAAACACCTTTTTCTAGTCTCCAATTTCACTCTCCACAACACTGTCTTTGGGCAAAACATTTGGACAATAAACTTCAATACAACAGTATGTGGAGTAAAACTGGACGGGCCCAACAACCTCTGAATAGTTCTACTTGTTTAAATTGCAATGTGAGCGGCAGCCAATGGGGGGTGCATTATGTCGCCAGGATCCAACTCTGCACATAGACGCTGCAAAACAGTTGTGGAGAGAAAGCTCAGGTTCAGTTAGAACGCCATCACAGAGACAGAGGGAGGAAACCGAAAATATATTCATCTGGCAAATTTCCTGCAGCATCGGAAGTGGAACGCAAAGGATTTAGACTACGGACAGATAAACCGTACACAGACGGCACTGCTACGTTCCCAGGTGTAATGTAACCGTTATCTTCTTACTCGCTCTCTCCACCACACACACTCACTGACAGGTGGGCAGCAGCTGACACTATGTGGGCAACATGCAGGGTGTGTACGTATGTATGTCTGCCACTGTGTACACAACCACCATGGGCACATTAGAGCAAAAGACACCGAGCAGACGCCTGTCCCATGCGTCGGTTCCAGATAGAGCTGGGCAACATATTGATATTATATCGATATTGTGATAGGAGACTAGATAGCATCTTAGATTTTGGATATCGTAATATGGCATAAGTGGTGTCTTTTCCTGGTTTTAAAGGCTGCATTACAGTAAAGATGTCTCATATTCTGGACTAACCAGACTGTTCTATTATTTGCCTTTACCCACATATCTACATTACTAATTATTATTTCTCAAAAATCTCATTGTGTAAATATTTTGTGAAAGCACTAATAGTCAAGACTATAATATTGTTATGGTATCGATAGATGTATTTGGTCAAACATTTTCTCCACATTGCCCAGCCCTAGTTCCAGATGCTCTTCACTTTGTTTTTATGCTTAGGTGGTTGGGCAAATACACTTGTGCCAAAGCCTTATAAATGGCAGAAAAACCCTGAACTAACTTTACATGTCCTCTTTGAAGAAACCAAGAAAGCTAATTTTAAATAATAATTTCACTTTCAATAGTGATGATGTGCTGACCTCATTGATTAGCTCCACCCTTTCCTCGTCGCCTCCTCCCATCCCCGGCTTCCTCGCACTGACATTAGCCAACTTGGGCGCTACCTTGGCAACAGGTGGCCTTTGAGGAGCTGAAGAGACAAAAACAGAGAAGGTTATTAACTTAAAAACAGTACTATATACCAGTGTTTCCCTCATTAAATTTCAAACGGTGTGACCCAAACCAGAGCTCGGACCTTGACTGAGGGCCTTCTTCGGGGTTTTGGTGAGAGCTGACGTGGCAGTGTTGGGTATGGGCATGGCATCCTGCCCCTGTCTAGCCTCCACTGGGTCGTACTCCTTCCCATCATAGTTGGCATCAAAGAACTTCTTAAACCACTGGACATACTCAAAGTTGTCCTGGAACTTCCCCTTCACCAGTTTGTCTACTGGAATGATCTGGAAGCAAAAAGAGAGAGAATAAGGCTGAATCCAAATCCTTCGTCTTACCTCTACCCCCTTCCCCTTCCCCTAGTTTTTGCGCGTTCACGCGGGACCTAGTGGTGTCCGAATACCTATTACGACCGAGGGGAAGGGGATAGACCAAGGGGTGTATACCCCTACAAACCGAGTGTGGACGCGACCTCACTTAAAAACACACAAGCAGTGTGTGGTTGCTGCATCGACCAGAGAGACACATAAATGTAAGTACTTTCGGCTTAAATAATTGATTAAAAAGTTACGACAGTCTTGTTTTGTGGTCTATGCGTCCTGACATGTATACTTGAACCATGTTCCTAACTGAAATTTTTAAAAATCGCTAGCTTGCAATGCTAAACGCTAATCGCTAACGTTGATTTGCACAACAGTCCCACATTCTTTGCCTTGAATGGATCGTATTATTATATATATATATATATATATCTATATATATAAATGTATACGAATCCATTATAGGCAAAGAAAGGGGAAGTTGTGCAAATCACGTTAGCGATATTGCTACATCGCTAGTGCTTCCACATACCCGCCGGTATCACACAGGAGCGATACCACTTTGGGGCTGAAAACGCGACAGAGCCATTACTAATCACATGTTCATGTACTGTACATGTTGGTACTGTATTATTGTAATCTTGTAATTATTCCTGTTCATTGTTCATATACTTGTTTATGGTGTCGCTTTTGATATGGGACACTGATGATATGTGAGGGGGGGGCAGCTGTAGTTAATTTGTTTGTTTGTGGTTCTTGTGTGTATTTTTTAGTTTTACACAATGATGCCTTGTGTGTGACATGTTAGTTAGGTTTACTAGTTTGATACTTGTTCTGTAACATAATTTTATGTAACGTTTTTGCCTGTTATGTTTAATTTATCAGCAATAAAGAGATTTTTGTTGACAAAATTTTCTGAACATCAATGACATTCAAAACAGTGATAACTGAAACAGATATACAACACACGCTCCACGGGGTGTACTCCTTCCCATCATAGGTTTGGCATCAAAGACTCTTAAACCACGAACATACTCAAAGTTGTCCGGGAACTTCCCCTTCACCAGTTTGTCTACTGGAATGAATCGGAAGCAAAAAAGAGGAGAATAAGGCCTGAATCCAAATCCTTCGTCTTACCTCTACCCTTCCCTCCCCTTCCACGTAGTTTTTGCGCGTGCACGGGGACCTAGTGGTGTCCGAATATCATTACGCCACAAGACCGAGGGAAAGGGGAAGACCAGGGGTGTATACCCCACAAACCGAGTGTGGACGCGACCTCACTGAAAACACACACAAGCAGTGTGTGGGTTGCTGCATCGACCAGAGAGACACATAAATGTAGTACTTTCGGCTTAATAATTGATTAAAAAGTTACGACGTCTGTTTTGTGGTCTATGCGTCCTGTACATGTATATTGCAACCATGTTCCTAACTGAAACTTTAAAAAAATCGCTAGCTTGCCATGCTAACGCTAATCGCAACGTTGATTTGCAAACAGTCCCACATTTCTTTGCCTTGAATGGATGTAGCATTTGTTATATCGATATATAACTATATATTATAATATATATATAATATACTATATATATATATATATAATAATAATATATTATATATATATTATATATGATATATATATCATATATATATAGATATATATTAATATAGTATATATATAGTATACATATACTATATTAATATATATACTATCTCTTCTCTCGCTCGGCTCACATATACCGCCTGTATCACACAGGAGCTGATCCACTTTGGGGCTGAAAGCAAAGAAGTTTCCTTAAATCACATTGTTCATGTACTGTACATGTTGGTATTGTATTATGTAATCTTGTTAATTCCTGTTCATTGTTCATATACTTGTATTGGGTGTCGCTTTTTGATATGGGACACTGATGTATGTGAGGGGGGGGCAGCTGTATGTTAATTTTTGTTTGTGGTCTTGTGTGGTATTTTTTTAGTTTACACATATGGTGTGACATGTTAGTTATGGTTCTAATAGTTGATAATGGTTCGTAACATAATTTTATGTAACGTTTTTTGCCTGTTATTTTAATTTATCAGCAATAAGATTTTTGTTGAAAATTTTCTGAACATCAATGATTCAAAACAGTGATAACTGAAACGATATACAACACACCAGTATACAGGGTGTATATGTAGTATACAGATACATGTGTATAACACATTTGGTTTGCAAACGACCCTAATACTACACAGATAAGAACCTCTGCCTCTACCACACCAAAGTGAACATAAAATAACTATAAAATATATAAATACTATGCAACTGTGTCCAAACCCACACAAAAGACAGAGACGCATCTGGAAGTTTGTGATAAATTCTGTATGGTGATGTCACCAAGTGGTGTCCCATTTCATAGGGTAGGGTAGTTTTCACCCCTACCCTTACCCCTTGTTTCAAGGGCTAGGCCAAGGGGTA
>NC_045739.1:1717704-1741594 GCF_008692095.1 Etheostoma spectabile | reverse complement strand
GGGGTAAGACGAAGGATTTGGATTCAGCCTAAGGACCAGGATGTTTAGACCGCTGTCTGCCTGGTAGCTTCAGTTGATGTCAGTGTGCACCACTGTTGGTATGGTTACTACATTATCACTGTCACTACAGCTCAGGGGTCTTATTTCTAAAACTGAGTAGGTTCCTTATTAAAAGTGGACATACAGCCAAAAGGTAATACGCCCCCCAAAAGAAACTACCTACAAGTGTGCATACTTGAATCAGCCTCTTATCCCGCCCTGTACACGGCCATTTTTAACCATAAATAGTCAATGCAAAGCACCTTGTGAATGCTCAAGGAAGACCCAAGACTAGGTGGAAGGATTATATCTCCAACCTGACCTGGGAACACTTCGGGATCCCCCAGTCGGAGCTGGTTGGAGCTGCTGCCCCCGCGACCCGACACCGGATAAGTGGACGAAGATGGATGGGTATATTACATCAAAACAAGTTATAGTTTTGATGTAATATAATACTCAATACTTGAAAATATTACTAAGTAATTATTATTCCCACATTTATTGTCTGCAGTCTGAGTTCAGTTCACCTCCTCACCATGTGCGTTGCCAGTTCCCATTGTCTCCGAAATGTGTGTACACATGGGTCAGAGTTTGCGTAGAGAATCGCACTGTCTCCCGTCAAGTTTGTATTTTATAAATCACAACCTTTGCGTGAGAAGTGGTCACGCGTATACTAGGAAATGGGGAAAGGACTTGAGCTTTCTGGAAGGCTACTAAGAAGATTTTTACTGACCTGCTTGAATAAAATCATGAACTAACAATGTATGTACTATTAAGAACGCTTGGCTCAGATGTCTCAGTAATGGAACATACAATAACAGAATGCAGGCCGGGATCAAAGCCACAGTGAGGGGAAACAAACATCAGTATAACAGAAAAGAGACATCAGTAGTAAATCCAATTACTCAGCGAGTAAGGAAGCTGACATTAGACAATTAACAAATTATGAACAATGGCAAAGTTTTCAATGGCGGGATTTATAACCCTGGACAGCTCTGAATACAAACGAGATACTCTACACTTTTTGAAGTGTCTGTTATGAGTGGACTCCACTCATTTCAAACAGAGCACAAGTCTAGAGTCATGACTTCACACTAATGGACAGCAGGAAGGAAGTTGAAACATGAATAAATGATGGTAGTCTTGTCAATAGTACTTCAAGCTGCTACATGTTCAGTCTGAAAACAAATGCTGACCTAGCTGGATCTGCCCTGCCCGTTATGATCTTTGTTGGCAATATCAAGACATTAAAAAGCATGACGGTTTTATAGCCAAAATCATATGTAGTTGTTAAAATGTCTGCTGGAAAAATACGGCGGATAAATAAATTCATGTATAGCATTACATTATATAACTATATATATATATAAAAAAAAAAATCAAAGTCCAGTTCTGAGTTCATATTCATCTGCACCAATGAGACTGTCTTCTCTCGAGACAGTGTTTTACTTAAGGATTTCTCATTTCATAATTGTTTTATCTGGAACATGGATTATAGGTTAGTTTTTTTATGTTTTAATCAATGTTAAATGTAGGATATATATACGTAGTATATATCATATATAATAATATGAGATATATATATATATATACCATATACATATCACACACACACACACCCAAACAACACACACACACACATCACATACATATACACATATACATACACACACACACAAAACCGTTCAAAGTTTGGGGTCACCCAAACAATTTTGTGTTTTCTGAAAAGTCACACTTATTTCCCCAATACGTTGTGAAGAACAGAAAATAGAGTCAAGACATATGACAAGGTTAGAAATAATGACTTGTTTTGAAATAAGATTTTTTTTACATCAAACTTTGCTTTGTCAAAGAATCTCCATTTGCAGCAATTACAGCATTGCAGACCTTGGCATTCTAGCTGTTAATTTGTTGAGGTAATTGGAGAAATTGCAACCCACGCTTTCAGAAGCAGCTCCACAAGTTGGATTGGTTGGATGGGCACTTCTTGCGTACCATACCTGCGCTGGCCACTCCATTACGATAGAATACCAGCTGCCGCTTCTGCTCTAAAATAGTCTTGGACATTTGGAGGTGTGTTAGGGTCATTGTCCTGTTGTAGGATGAAAATGGCTCCATCAAGCGCTGTCCACTGGGTATGGCATGGCGTTGCAAAATGGAGTGATAGCCTTCCTTATTCAGAATCCCTTTACCCTGTACAAATCTTCCACCTACCAGCACCAAAGCAACCCCAGACCATCATATTACCTCCACCTGCTTCAAGATGGGTCAGGCATTCTTCAGCATCTTTTCTTTGTTCGCGTTCCACAAACGTTCTTCTTTGTGATCCAAACACCTCAAACATTGGATATCCTCCACAACACTTTTTTCCAGTCTTCCTCTGTCCAATGTCTGTGTTCTTT
The DNA here is from genome assembly GCF_008692095.1 of Etheostoma spectabile. Lineage (NCBI taxonomy): Eukaryota > Metazoa > Chordata > Actinopteri > Perciformes > Percidae > Etheostoma > Etheostoma spectabile. The sequence goes on along the minus strand of NC_045739.1, from coordinate 1,739,153 downwards.
TGCCCATCTTAATCTTTTCTTTATTGGCCAGTCTCAGATATGGCTTTTTCTTGCCACTATGCCCTGAAGCCCAGAATCCGCAGCCGCCTCTCACTGTAGATGTTGACACTGGTGTTTTGCGGGTACTATTTAATGAAGATGCCAGTTGGGGACCTGTGAGGCGTCTGTTTCTCAAACTAGAGACTCTAATGTACTTAGCTTCTTGCTCAGTTGTGCAACGCGGCCTCCACTTCTTTTTCTACTCTGGTTAGAGCCTGTTTGTGCTGTCCTCTGAAGGGAGTAGTACACACCGTTGTAGGAAATCTTCAATTTCTTAGCAATGTCTCGCATAGAATGCCTTCACTTCTAAGGACAAGAATAGACTGTTGAGTTTCAGATGAAAGTTCTCTTTTTCTGGCCATTTGAGCGTTAATTGACCCCACAAAGTGATGCTCCAGAAACTCAATCTGCTCAAAGGAAGGTCAGTTTTGTAGCTTCTGTAAAGACCTAAACTGTTTCAGATGTGTGAACATGATTGCACAAGGGTTTTCTAATCACCATTAGCCTTCTGACCAATGAGAAACACATTGTACCATTAGAACACTGGAGTGATAGTTGCTGGAAAGGGCCTCTATACACCTATGTAGATAATGCACCAAAACCAGACATTTGCAGTAGAATAGTCATTTACACATTAGCAATGTAGTAGAGGTCTTTCTTCAAAGTTAAGACTAGTTTAAAGTTATCTTCATTGAAAAGTACAGTGCTTTTCCTCCAAAAATAAGGACATTTCAATCTGACCCCAAACTTTTGAACGGTAGTGTATATATATTAAAAAGGATAGGAAACAGTTTTCATCTCATCCACTAAGCCAAAATGTGTATGTTATCAATACTTAGCTCTTTCTGCTTTCCAACTGCGTTGCGAGGTATAGGTGCTTAGCTGAGAGCTTCATAAGATTTATTTATTTGATTAGGACAATGCACATTAATCCAAATTTCTGCAAATGCGTTAGTGTTAGCCAGTTGGGTAATTTTTCAACTGTAGTCCTAGTTACCCATGAATGCATGTCTTTATGGCGGGAGGAAACAGGAGCACCCGGAGGAAACCCACGCAAACACAGGGAGAACATGCAGACTCCAGTCAGGCCCTGCCCGGACCGGGGATCCAGCTCTGCCCGGACCGGGGATCGAACTGTGCAGTGCCAGCCCGCTGTGAGGCAGAAGTGCTAACCACTGAGCCACCGTGCTGCCGGTCATAGGTGTCATGGAGAAAGCTGAAGTTTATGTTTGCTGCTCTACATCTGTCAGTTAGATTTGACTTTATATATTACATATTATATATTATTACCTTCACTCCACTTGTTAGATCACGTTTCATTCCAGAATTCTGTTGATTTGTGTTTGTCGCTGTGTGCTCGTGGTGGGAATAATGTAAACAGAAAGCGGCGTGTCTGAAATGCAATGCGTCATGATGTAGGTCCACTTAAAGACCAGGCTGATGTTGAAGTCCCTTTAGTGGACAGAATGTGTAACAACAACAACAACCACATGCTTATAGTGGCATTGACGATGCATAAGCCGGAGCAGTGGCGTACATATTAACAGGCTGCATTTGAGCATTCAATGAAAAAAAAAAACTGAATAATAACTTTCTGTTATGGAGGAAGACTGACAGCTCTAGTTTGAACAGTGTCTTTCACTGACATGTAATGGGTTAGATCTATGTATTTTCTATTTTCTAATTGTAATTTCCCCATTGGGGATTAATAAACAGATTAAAAATTAAATTAAAAATTAATTATCTTGGTTGGAGGGTTGGCCTGCAGCCGCTTTTATGTGAGGGCTATCATGCTAGCAGCCAAAAGTAATTTTAAGGAGATATCCATCCCGTCTTATGCTGATCTGGGATTTTGCTCCGGTGTAACAGCAATCAAGTTTCCCATTTAGGATAATAAAGTGACTGAAGTGAATAGACTTCATTTTTCTTTTTTTCTCCAAAATCAAATACGATATGCCAATACGACAAAATAAAAAAGGACATGAATTCATTTGGCCCCTAAGTCACAAATATAGTATTATGTTCTTATTCATTTTAAACATGGTAACAATTGTAGCTACAGTGAGTTGTTCAGATCAGGAGATGCAGGTGACAGGTGCGCATCATGTTGGAGGCGAACCTCACACACAGTGGTAGCATCACAGCTGCTATCACTGTTGCTCACGGCATTGACAGGTATCAGACTGTACGAACGCTTTGCCCGAGGGGCTGCGAGTTTTAAAATACAGTAATAAAGTTTAAAACTCAGGAGCAAGGTCAACGAACAACAAAACATGCAATTGTGTTTGTAGAACACATCTTGTAATTTAAAGCGGACAAGTACATGATGTGCACTGGGTGCGTGTTGTTACTTACTTTGTCGACTCCCATCTTTTTGAAGGAAACCTGCAGAAGCTTGAAGTTATGGATGTATTCATGCTCCAGCTTGGCACCAAATTTAACTTTCTTCAGAGGCACAGAGTTGGGAAAGAGCATGTCCATGAACTGGCAGTAGGCAGCACCTGTACAATTAAAATGATCCACAATAAATAACCCTAGTGTCCAATATAGTCAAATTGTTACAAGAACGGAGTGTATGCTTGTGTGTTTAAAATCAGGAGATGCCTAAAAACAAGAACATGTAGAGTAAGAGAGAAACAGAAAAGGATAACAATAGAGCTCTCTTCACCTTCGAGTGCGGACAGAAGAAACATGGCTTTACTTCAAACATTGATGGCTCACTCACACTTTAGCTCTTTAAAAAACAAACCCCTTTCTTCTGTACTGTTGGCCAGCAAACAGCTGCTGAGGGTTGAATGGAGGACCCATTGCAAAACACACTCCATCCCAAAACTCCTTTAATACTCGTATAATCTGAACTAAATTCAGTTCATATACAGTACATATAAAGGCTGAAATTCCTAATAGAATTGTTTGGTCTTGTAACTTCTTTGCTTCTTCTTACTGTTTGTGTTAACACAACGATAGACAAATAATACATTTTCTAGAGTGGGATCTAGGGCTGGGCAACATAGAGAAAATCAGATATTGCAATGTTCTTGTGCTAATACCTTGATGTCGATATAGTGGCAATATAGGGTTGACAATGGTGCTTTCACAAAATATCTTCACAATGAGATTTAAGATAAATAATCTTCAGTAATGTGGATATAATGACTAAGTAGTCAAAGGCAAAAATAATAGAACAGCTAGAACAGTCTGCTAAGTTCAGAAAATGACATCACTTTACTGTAATGCAGCCTTTAAAACCACGAAAAGACACCACTTAAGCCATATTAAGATTTCCAAAATCTAAGACGATATCTAGTCTCATATCACAATATAAATAGATATATTGCCCAGGCTTAGTGAGATCAATAAAAAGTCGAGCAGGTACTATGTAATGGAAAAAGGCTGCAAAAAAACTACGAAGGTAAGGTAACCAAAGACACAGTAGGTGATTTACGGCATACCGACGGCAACAAATTACCCCATCATCTTAACACAGTCAGCTGAATTAATATCTACAGCAAACATACAGTATATTTATGACATTTCCTGACCTTAATTTCACAAAATTTAATTCAAGACATTTTAAGACTATGAAAGGCCTGTGGGAACCAAGGTTATGTGTAAGTGACGTGTTCCAGGATTTAGCCAACAGACTAAAGAAGACAGACATGAAGAGGTGTTTTGAACTTTGGTTCAAGTAAAGTGGCGAACTTGTTAAAGCCAATCGACTCACGGTCGTGACAAATAGGACCTGCACGATAAATAGTTATAAAATTGCAATCTCAATTCACCTCTGTTCACGATTTGTAAATAACTTCAATTTTTTTCCCATTACTTTCTCATTTAATTTCTCAAGCCGACTGCGTCACAAAGCTACTACTTCCTCTATGTTTGCAGGCTTGTGGTGATGACCTATTAGGTGCCAAAAAAAAAATCTCTTTGTTTGGCCTGGTTTTCTTTTTTCCATCAGTTGCTTCACTTTAATGATTCTCACTTTGTCATTTATAAATGGCGTAAAATATTTTGTAGCTCATGCAACAACAAATACTTGTATTCATCTACACATTAACTTAGACAAAGTTATAATCATATGGAAGGAAGGCTATACGTTCAGTTAATTTATTATATAAATATCTGGAAAGAAGTAGAAACTAAAATTCTTCCCTTGCTTCTGGTAAGCGGCTGTAGCTGACAAACAGAGGTTGTCGTTTGGGTACGGGGGACGCGAGAGCATAGCCAGCATTAAGCTGTGAAGTCATGTCTGGCAATGCAAGACTAGCATCTAGCTAACACTGACGTTGTGGGAGATTGGCTGCAGCATTCCCAACCTGGCAACCTCTGTGAACTTGGAGTCTGGGGAGGAGGAGCTGGTGGAACGGCCCTCCAGTATTTTGGATTTGGACTGGCGTAACCATTTTAAAACGCTTGCCGTCAGTATTACATATGGCACCTTTAAAGTGTTTATCGTTAAAGCATGTAAACATGTTTTTGTAATAACACAAAATACAAGTATGATCCTGAAAATGCCAGGGTTTCCCGCAACACTTTTCCGCCTTAACAACACACGCCTGCAGCCTTAACCAAGTCCTGTTTGAGTGGCTGTAGGCTAATGTACAGTCTGTAGGAAATAAGGTAGCAGCGAGATGTCAACATACCACTAATCACAACAGAAAGAGCATCTGCCGGCGGTGAGTGTAACTGTCGTTGATTCACATTTAAAAAAGGGATATACCACCATTTTACTGTCGTTTGGGTTGGAGTTTGTCAACAAATGAGCGGGCAGCTGGGGCATGGCCGGGATTTTCCGAGGCTTTCTTGAAATTAAATAAATGATGTAGTTCATGCATACTGTCTGCTTTGAGTGAGTGAAGCTACGGGCTGAGCTCTGTTATCTCAGGCAAAGTGGAAGACAGCGTGTCACGGAGGATAATGGGAGAAATGCCCATAAAACTTTTATAGTACTTTTTTTTTTCTTTAAAATTGTTTAATGAGCTTAAAATTGCACATAGCAACTGTTTTTTGAAAAGCTAGTTATTTCTAAATTATAACATTTTATATTTAGTCAATTATTGTAGTACAGAGTCTGATTACCCCACAACTCTGATTTTTTTGTTGTTGTGTTTTTTTGTCAAAGGACTTTAAGTTTCATATCTTTGTATTGTTTTACATTTTATTTATCAGAACTTCAATATATTTTGATGTTCTGTTGTGAAAATAAAACAAAATTATTTTAGTGAGAACTCAAAAATAACTACAAATAACTTATGTTAGGGAAATCTGTTTTGTTACGTGTTTCTGGATTTTTTTTAAATATATATTTGCATCGGTCTTAAAAATCCTTTGTTGTCGGGCTCTACTCTAATCCATTTGCTATAAAGAATCAGACCTTCTAAGACATTTAACATGAGTACAATGTGTGCAGTTAGCTTACCTTGAGTTACAATCTTAAACTTTCCGTGCAAGATTAAAGTTTTCCTAGTTTATCTTTGACAAAAGACAATGTGGCTCATGTGATGAAAACAGAAGCTTCAGTGTTTTCTCTCTCTCACATAGTCAACATATTAATCATCATCAGCTGCGACTGGCCTACTGTTCCACAACACCAGCACAATCACACAGTCATACAACATAGCACACATGCTTACCCTAATCCCGAAACTGTTTCAAGGGGTCAGAAATGAAACAGTCCAGAAATGAAACATATGTGGTCCTCCCACTAATAGATAAAAACTTGAAAATAAAGAGACAGTGCTTACCTGTACACAGCATTTCTATTTTGGTGAGGTTCATCTGTAGAGAGTCATTGATCCAGACCAACATGTCATGACGACTTAAGTTGTCACTGGTCACTGAAGTCGAGTACACGTTTACAGCCATCGTCGGTCACCTGCTGACAGAGCAGAGAACAAGTGTGAGAAAAATGTGTAAGATGACTGGTTTACCTGTTAAACTCAAACTGATCACAGCCAGATGTGTCAGCACATAGTGGCTGAGAGCTCATGCACCCTTTACCTTGTGTCATCATTACGAGGAATCTTGAACAATAAACTGGTCTGTAAATAACATGACTAGTTATAATTCACCAGCTTTTCAAATGTGAGCATTTGCTGCTTTTCCTTGTCTCATACATACAAAAAATCATTACTGCATAGTATCGCAATATTTTCAGTGGTAATGCTAGATCGACATACAGGCGCCAGGTATGGAGCTTTTATTATAGATTATATATGTGTTTTCATTTTGCAGCAATACAATTGAATTGAGATGATCAAAGAGAAATGTTTCTTTCTAGATAAAACAGATGTTGACAAAGTTTCCTTTTGGGGACGCCATTTAAAATTGGGAAAAATTAGAAGTTTATAAAGGTTATGAATTGGAATATGTTTTAAATCACAATAATATCGTATTGTGGCATAAGTATCGTGATATCGTATCGGGAGGCGTCTGGTGAGCTCCTAATAAAGATCATCCACAGTCCCTGCTGGGGCTCATGGTCAGGTTAGACTAGACCAGTTATTTCCTCAGCAACTGAAAGTAGGGCTGGGGGATATGGAGAAAATCAAATATAATTATTTTGACCAAAGACCTTGATAATGAAATTGTAGGGTTGACTATTGATGCTCTCACAAAATATTTACAGAATGAGATTTTGGATAAATAACCTTATAGGAATAAAAGTTCTCATCAGATGTAGTTTTCATTTTCTTAAATAGAGGGGTTTGTTCATATACAGTGCTGCTCATTAGTTTATAGACCCCTGCTAAAGTTGAATAATAATAAAAAGAAAATCATCTGTGGAAATTGTAAAAAAAAAAAAAAAAGTAATTCAAAATGAAATCGTTAACAGGGTGAATCAAGATCGCGACTTTATAACGATTAATCGTGCAGGTCTAGTGCCCAGCATAAGTGAATAAACCCATGCTAATGTTGATTAACAAGAGGAATAAAAAAAAAAATTATCTTTTGGAAATTGATCTTAATGCCTTTATTTAAAAATAGGAAAAATCCAAACTTTAAGGACACCAATTTTCATTGTGAATGAATAGTGTATCTTAAATAAATTAATGTTCTTCCTAAAAATACAGAGGGCATATGTTTACACCCCCCCTTGTTAAATTCCCATAGAGGCAGGCAGATGGTTATTATTAAAGGCCAGTTATTTCATGGATCAGGATACTATGCATCCTTATAAAGTTCCCTTGGCCTTTGGAATTAAAATAGACCCCCCCCAACCCAACCCAACCCCCACATCATCACATACCCTTCACCATACCTAGAGATAGGCATGGGGAACTTTCCATAAGATCATCTCTCAGCGCAAATCAAACCATCTATTAAGCTGACTGAAATAACACCATGCCAATCTGTAGGTATGGTGAAGGGTATGTGATGATGGGGGGGTATTTTAATACCAAAGGAACTTTATCAGGATGCATAGTATCCTGAGCCATGATTTTTTTTTATTCTTCTTTTTAGTCAACTTTGGCATGGGTTCATGAGCACCACTGTATCGTTCATAGCCTGATTTATACATGTTATTCATAAAACACGGGTGAGGATGTATTAAGCCTGTTGACAGTGTTTTCTCAGTGTTTATGGAGGATAAAAAAGAGAAGTCCAAAATTACCTCTGTAAAAAGCTTTGACACAAATATGTCAACAAAATGAAACAAGAATTGGGAACCTGGCTTTATCCAACGTTCACTTTAAGATGTCTCATTTGCATATTTAGCTAAACATACAATTTCAGAAAAATTCGTTCTACAAGAAGAATTGTCTTAATGTAACGGGGGAATTTTCATGGTGATGTATGTTAGTTAAACTGTGTTCCCTATTCACTTGTAGTGTCTTCCCTTAATCGAGGAAATATTCAACCAATTTATTATCGTCTATAATTGCCAATAATAATAAAAAAAATAACCATTTGTTGCCGCTCTTCTCACTGACATGCCGGATTAAAGCGAGTAACGGTTACAAGTAACTATAGTAACGGTCCGCTAAATGAAGCAGGGCCCCTAAATTAAGCAAAAACTTGTAAGCTATCGGTCGCGGCAGTTGACCAGCTAACTTAGCTCTCACTTAGCATTACGGCTACCCATAAGGATATGAAAAGTTAACCCAAAAAGCTACCACCTCACAACTGATTGAATTAATAGCCAATTTGCTTGTATTAACAACGAACATGTAGCGTTAACTTAGCCTTTCTGTCACCGGCTAAACTCGACCACCTGCTAATGTGAGTCAGTTTATATCGCAGACATTGAGGAGTCTTCCCCGCCCTGAACTCACACAGCACCCCACTAGCTTGAATTAGCTAGCTAGCTAGCTCGTCACTGCAACAGTATCAGACCTCTTAGGCACTGGCTTTGTCCGCATTTCAGCAGTTAGCTAGCTACGGAAGCGGGCTACCTATATTGGAAGCCTCGCCCTAGCTGTTTCACTTGGGAAGCAGATATCACAAGCTAGCTAGCATCCTAGCTAACACAGTTTAGCCGCCTTCTCCAACAGCCGCCTTTCACATGCCGGCTAATAACGCTTTGCGTTTCAGCCGTTACACCTACTTAACGTTACCTGGAGTGGATTGGCTTCCTCAGATCTTGGACACGATGCTTTAATTATTTTTCTTGGGTGCAAGTCGGTGTCATAAAAAACGCTATCTGTAATTGTTTCGACGGTATAGACACTTCTCCTTTTTCCTCTCTTCTTCTTGGCAGCTAACGTTCACCCAACCGGCAGCGGAAGAACCGATTTGTTGACGTCAGAACGGAACGGGAAACGCCTATACGGAACCACGTCGTGATGCTTTTCTTTTGCGTTATACGTGAAAAATGATTTTTTTTAATTCATTTTAAATAACAGAAGTGCATAAACAGTATGTTCACACATAAACAAGACAAGGCATTTTGGGGGCTGTTGGTGTGTTAGGCAGGATTTTAAAAATACTGAGGTCTTAAATGAAAAAAACAATTTTGGATTTTCATATTTATTCAGTTTACCAATAACATATTTGTAGATCTCATTTTCACTTCTTCACCTCGGAGTCCTCAATGGTAGGTACCAACCTTAACAACAGATAACTGTAATAAAGAGGCCATCCCTGGGATCATTGTGAGATGTATTTCTTTTATTGGTTTTGTCATCAGTTCCAAGTAAAACATTATCCTTATTTGCATTCTATCACTTACCCAAACACATGTCCCACCATTAAAAAAATTATCAATTAAAACAAGAGTAAAAGTATCTGGTACAGTACAAAGATGACAGGTTGGATACTTTGGTTTTCCCTCCACACATTTAGATTTAACATTCGCACCTTCATACTTCTGAATCCATCCCCCTGGTTTTATGTGCAAAAATAGTGTACAGCGCACTTAAAATGTTCATGATACAATCATCAGTCAGAAGCGATCACAGTACTCTGTACTAACACTCTATACAATAATCAGTCAATTAGGCCAAGTGGTGCATCAGTGGTCTAGGAACATCACATAAAACATAAAACAAAAGTAAATTAAAGGGATAGTGTAGACTTTTTGTAAGTCCTTACCAGCAGTAGATGGCGGTCGGCATGCTAATTTGATTTTGGTATTTTAAAGGGTTAGTTCGGTCACACAATAATATAAACTAACTGACTGATGGAGGCAGTGGTAGAGCAGCTACTCCCATCGTGTTCTGCGAGGTAAAATGACTGTTTTTGTCAAAGGAGTCTGGTGGAAGAGAGAAGAGATAACAGCTCCAGGTCCCCGCCGTAAAGAGTAGGTTAAACTGAAAATATTCTAAATATACTGTGTGCGTATATATATATATATATATATATATATATATATTATTATCATACATTTAAACCATAAGATGTTTTAAGTGTGTAAAACGTGTTGAGCTGCTGCCCCCGTCCACAGCAGGACATTACTTAGCTTCTGTGTTGGTACTCCTAACTGCTTCACTTCGTGCCGACCCCCCCCCCCCCCATCTACTGTAGCTAACACACTGACTGTGGAGAAGTAGCTCATTCAACCACACTTCAAAACATCTGAACTATCCCTATAAGGCAATAACAATAAAACAATAAACATTTAAAGAAAGTATCACTTGACATTTAATCATTTCATTTTAGTTCCCCTGATGAAGAAAAGAAACTTGTACCAATACCTTTTAACATCAAATGAGCTGCTGATCAGAAAATGGATAAGATAGTGTGTGGATTGGTTCTTCCTTTGCGTGAAAACAATGAATGATATAATAATATTTAATGAGGTTTAATGCCTCTATATATGTCACAACATCCACTGTTTCTTTAAAGTAAATACAGGTGATTAATATAAGGCTACATGTAGCTGTTATCACCTGTATGGCCTTTCTTATTTTATTAGCACCACAAACACTATTGTGTCCATCAGAAAGACACACAAACACACACACACACAGTAAAACAACAAAGATACAAATAAAAAAACAAAAGGATGAAAAAAACAAAAAGTTTAAAAATGCATAAAAAGATTCCTGATTCCTATGATAGCGCGCTACAAAAACCTTGCATCTTCTCAAATATCTGAATACAAAATAATGCTAGTTGGGCATTTCTCCAGGAAGCATGATGAGGACGACACAGTAAAGTACCAAGGCAGCTCTCAGTTTAACATGATTTACACTTTAAAAAAAATTACAAATGTTGTGGTTTGTGACTTCTCACAATCACCATGTAAAGATTATTTGTATTTATTTAAAAATGGTTAAAAATCTCAGGGATATATGCAATATTTTGACCCATATATAACCTGAGGATATGTGATGAATATTCTTGTGAAATACTAACGATACAAACAAATAGTTTAGATGATGACTGGAGGAAATCCCCATGGAACCATGTGGAGGATGGAGCATAGTTGGAGGCCAACGTGACTGTCGGCTGTGCAGACAAACAGCATATGTGACATGATCCAAGAGACTGGAGTGCATAGCTGACAAAATGTCCCTGTGGCAGTGGTCCACAACAGCCCGTCTGTGAGCTGGACTGCAAAGTTAATTCCTGCTCCACCGAGGTCTCATACAAAGTGTGATGTTAAAAAAAACACAACCTCCACACAAACACACGTCCCAAATATTCCCAACCTCCCCTATCTCAGTTGCTGCAGTTCTGGAGAGGCAGGGGAGGACGGGGAGGTGGAGGAGGAGGAGGTGGAGGACATGGTTAAAGGAGGCAGCTCCTCACAGGCAAAATAGTCCTTGAGGGGAGCGAAAAGGTGACGGATGACCGGCACACTCCACGCCTTCCCCAGCACCTTCTGCCTCTGCTGCCGGTTCATGTTCCTCACGTCGGTGTAATGTTTGGGGAAACCAAAGATCCTGGTGAAGAATAAAGGAGAAGGCACACACGGGTTATACAGTATACGCATCTCTGCTCCAGGTAACAGTGACAGTAAACGGAATAGTACTAGGTTTTGGCCAGACATTTGAAGCCACCTTGAGTTCTAAGATATTGCAATTCTTTATATTTTTCGGAAGTTTTATAAACCTAATAATAAATGGAAAAACATAATGAAAATACTCATTAGTTGCAGATATAGTTACATTTAAGAAATAGGGTGAGGTGGGGGTCAGCGTGTCACTGGGACACTATGTGAAAACAATTTTTCTTTCTTCTGTTGAAATGCCATGATGCAATTTGCTGATGTGCCACACAAATTCTGTATACCTGTATTTTTTTAATGTTAGAATGAGTTTTTTTTAAATTTATTATTCATTTTTTTATATGGTACACAATTCTTTTTTACTACATCTACAAGATACAGCACCCACGCACGCAAACCTACTTTTCCAGTTCTGTGATCCAGAGGATGTCCCCCTTGCCGTTGTGGAAGACTGGAAGCAGAGAACAGCTTTTGCCCTGCTTCAGAGAGTTTGGATTGGTGGTTATCGTCCTCACCTTGTTGACCTGGAATAGAAACAGAGTGAGAGATTATTCATACCTTAACCACCAAGGAATTAAGGATGGGAAAAAATAAAAAAAATAATCGAAAATGGTAGGTTTTGTGATTTTTTCTTTATCAAGGATTTTTTTTACCAATCATTCACCTAGATATGTTCTGTTTTTACGGTACCGCCGCCGCCGACTACATCATATCCTTCTTCAGGAAAACAGAGCAAAAGCAGAAAATGCAGATGTTCTTCTTTACAAAGTAAATATCGGACTGACTGACATGTGATGTAATCCTTAGAGAACATTTAGGTTTTACAAATGTCTCATGCTGTATTGTCTCTAGAAGCATTTTATTCTACTTTTACTTTGTTAAAGAAGGAAAAGTAAAAGTAATAAAAGCAACACTCAATACTATCGAATCACAATACTTCTAGATTTGCAATAAATGAATATCGCAATACAAATCCAATCGGTCGCCTGTGTATCAGGAAAGAATAAAAGCATATCGTCCCAGCCCTAATTGTATCATACAGTGCTCAGCATAAGTGTATCTACTACTATGCAATTAAAAAAGTAAAACTTTATCAGGATGTATAGTAGCCTGATCCATTAAATAACTGGCCTTTAGTAACAAAAACCTGCCTGCCTCTATGGGAATTTAACATGGGGGGTGTATACTCATGCCCCCTGTATTTTAAGAAAGAACATTTATTTATTTACGATACATTATTCATTAATAAAGAAAAGTGGTGTCCTTAAAAGTTGGAGTTTTCCTCATTTTTGAATTAAGCCATTCAGATCAATTTACTAAAGATGTTTATTCCTCTTTTTAGTCAACTTTAGCATGGGTGTATTCACTTATGCTGGGCACTAGACCTGCACGATTAATTGATATAAAATCGTGATACCGAGTCACCCTGTTCCTGATTTCATTTTTAATTACTTTTTTTTTTTTTTTTTTAATGACTTTGATTCTCATTTAATTTTACGAGCCGACTGCATCACAAACGCTACCACTCTCTGTTGTGAGTTTTAAACATAGACTGTATGAAATTGGTTTTAAAGCGCTGTGATGGTCTCCCTTCTCCTCATTGGAGCCTCTCTGTTTACAGGCTGGTTGTGATGAGCAATATGCTATTGGTGCCAAAAATAAAATGTTTGGTACTGCCGATTTATTTTGTTTTGTCATGGTATAAAAAAAATTGTGCCAGAGAATCGTGATACCAATTCTAAGCCAAAAAATAGTGATTCATATTTTTTCCAGAATCGTGCAGGCCTTGTGAGCACTGTAATTGTTTTTAGAAATAAAGGCACATTAGGCAACTTGGAGGGACTATAAATAATTGAATAAAAGTGAACCAGCAGACTCAGTCACTGACCCTGGCTTCTCTGCCGATCTCCAAGCAGTCCTGGAGATCCAGCTTGTCATTCTGGGATGCTATAATGGGCCTGATGGGAGATAAACAGCAAACACAGCTAACATAAAACAAGTTGGAATTTCAAATTAAACCTGCATCTTAAACATTACACGTATTGATGAAATTGGATGGTTGATCATTGAACCAATACACTGATCCAGAACATATTACACCAGTCAAAAACCATTAGTGTTGAGTAATTTAACCCTTTGAATTCATGTCTGTTTGAGCGCCTCACCTGCTCATTCCCGGGATGTTTCCCCAGAAGTAACGCCGTCTGTGAGCAGGGCTGACTTTGACGGCATCCACCAGCACCGGGTTGCACTGTCAAAAAATTAGACAGGACGTTGGTGAGAGAAAACAGCAGAGCAACAAGGAAAGGAGGAAGGGGTAGAAAAACAGGGAGGGAGAGAAGAGAAGAGAAAAACACAAAAGGATAAAAAAAGAGAGGACCCCTTAAGGTAAAACCAAAGAGAAGTTGAAGGGGCGAACCTCGAGGAAGCGGCAGATGTTGACTCGGTCGTGAGTGTTCATGAAGACCACGTTCTCAAACAGCCAGAAGAACGGCCGGGGGTCTTCCTCTTTGGGCTTCAACAGCGTAAGGAGGCGATAGAACTCAAAGAACAGCCTGCCAGTGCCCTCTGCCCAAGAGAGGAGGGAATTGCAGCAAAGAAAAACATCTTCATACTAGTCTCTAACACTAATACACACAATCTGAGTCATAGTTGTGTATTATAGAGAGGCAAAGTCCCTCCCCTTCCAGTGGGACCTTATTTTTATACATATGTACTGTAGTAAACAGGGAGAGTTTGAATTGAGCCATGAATAACACATAATCTTTGCCCATTTAAAAGATACTTTGGAAGAGAAGAGAGTGTAAGCTCGTTGTAGGTTTGTAGTAGTACCGCTCCATTCTGTCTCGCCCAATTGACGTTTGCTTGCTGCTCGGCATGATTGCTAGCACATGGAACGTTATTTTACCGGATGTTTTTTATCCACCGTCTTTTTATCGGCCGAGAAGTGTGACATCTGGCAAGATCCGTTGCTTGTGTGAGTAAATTTACATCCTGGTACCAAACGCACATACTTTGAAATGTGTAGTGTTTCTAATTGTGTATTTTAACAGTTTTAATACAAACCCAGACTTTCCTGACTTGCAAAATAATCTTTGAATTGGCCAATATCATGTGTGTAATTATGGCTCAATTCAAGCCGCATTTGTCTCCCCCCCATATACTATCGTACATATTTTTTCCGATATAAGGTTCCATGGTGGTCTACCGGACGGGGAGGGACTTCACCTCTCTTTTGCCTAGTAGGTTTTCACAAACTAAGGGTTTGCCTTGTATTTTGGTTAATAACCTTCGCAATAAATAAACAAAAGTCAAGAATCACGGACATAAAACTTAAATTTACAATTAAAATGGAAAGTTGGGCAATGTAGTTCACAGTATGAATAATATGTATAATTTATGAAAACATGTGTGTTAGCAATCATGCCGAGCAGCAAGCAAACGTCAATCGGGCGAGCATGTTAGTTAGCAGTAATTAGCCTGTGCCTATGTTAATGTTAACTAGCTAGCATGTTAGCAGTAATTAGCCTGTGTCTATATTAATATTAACTAGCATGTTAGTTAGCAGTAAGTAGCCTGTGCTTATGTTAATGTTAACTAGCATGATGGTTAGCAGCAATTAGCCTGTGCCTATGTTATCTCCTAACATATACCCACATACACCACTGTCTTCCTAATAAAAATTTTGGAAAAAAGAAAAAAAAAAAAAAAAAAAAAAAAAAAAACACCTGTGTGGTGTTCAGAGGCTTGGAAGCTGAGAGGTGTTAATCACAGTTCCGTACCATAGAGGCCTTTTCTGAGTGGGTTGACAATGGAGAGGTCGTTGCAGGGACTGCCACCGATCAGCAGGTCAAACGGACCCCACTGCTCGATCTGGATTGTCAAAGAGGAACAAGGAGCTGGTTCAGTTCAGTCCTAAGCCACATGTCATTTCAGCTCAGGGAGGAAAGAGCAACTCCTTCTTCTTCTAAATAACACAGTAGAACTTCTCCTGCTGAAGAAAAGCCCAGCCACATGGTTTTCATTGTATTACAAAGAGTGCACTTAGGTTTCAAGTATAATTATTTTATATAAAAATAACAAGGCTTGCGCAACACATAACGATTTGACACTGAAGAAGTCTTCATGTTCCTTATGATCTTAGCAAGGGTTATGTTAAGGCAAACAGTTAACGTTTTTTGCCAAATAAACAAAAAGCATGCTGAAATTAGCAATGTGCAGTACCAAAACGTGGGAGCGTGCCTATGTTCCCACATTTCAAGTCAAGATTTTTCTTAAAATCAGGCCTTATGTTCTTAGATTTCGTTTCTCATAAATTCGGTATCCAATTTTATCCCCCTAACCTTAACAAAATCTTGTGGGAGGATAGGGCTTAAATTGAACGGAAATGTAGGAAAACAAGACCTAATTTTGAAAATATCCTAGAAATGTGGGAACCTAGGGCCTAATTTTCAGTAAAAAACAAATTCTTGGAAATGTGGGACCACTGGGCTGTGAGAACATAGGGCCAACCCCCCAAAATGCATTCAACTGAACCAAAAACCATGACGCCAAAACTATGAATTTTTTAAACCATTCCACGCCCAGGGTGTAAGGATGTGGATGAATGGAATCAGAACATACGTGTTCCTCGGTGATGAACCGGACGTCACCAACGTGGATGATCTTCCCATCGTGGCCAACAGTCGCCACAGCAATCGAATCCTCGCAAATCTCCGAGGCAACATATTTCTCTACTTTAAAGCCGAGATCCTTCAGCACCAGGTAGCCTGAAGAAACACACGCAGACATATGCCTGTAAGCCTCTGACAGACCTCAAAAATAACCAGGAAGAAAGCGGTAGAATTAGTATTTGTTAGGTCACAGCAGTCTAGAAGAGCAGGGGTGGTGTTCTCACCTGTTGCTATGCCATCAAACAGTGAGAGAACTCGGATTGGTCTGCGCTGGTTTGCAGGGATGGACGGATAAACACGGTGAGGCTCCTACAAGGAAAAAACAACAACTATGTAGTAACTGAGATTCCTCATAAGGAGAAACTTGTATTTGTATGATGTATTGTGTGTATTTGTGTTGGACTTTAGCCTTCAAAGCAAATTGCCCCTCAGGGACGTTAAAGTTCTTAAATCTTAGAAAATAAAAAAAGGAAGGAAAGTTTGTGTTCATAAGATTAAGATCCTTTTTTGTGCAATTGAGTTTTTAGTGAATTTTATTTTGAAATTTCAATGCTTAAGTTTGTATACAATAGATGCTCCTCATCTATACAGTATTTGTTATGTTCAAAGACAGAGGTCTGGTACTCAACGCTGCTGCATGTTGCTCCCCCCCCCCCCTTTCATGTCTTCAGCTGGCCTGTCAAAATAAAAGGCCTAAAATGCCCAAAGAATAATCTTTGAAAAAAAATGAAGAAAAAAAACATTACTTATCTGTTCTTCCTGTCGCCCCCATGAGGAATTGTAAGTAATGAATACTGTCAGCACGTACTTTGACTTACATTACCTTGCGATACATTACACAGTATTACAGTTTATTGGAAAATAGCATTTACTGTTTATCAGACCCCAGATGAGACAAGAAGCTAACGCTGCGGTCCCTACACACTGTTTTCAGGTAATGTTAATTTTTCACGTTCAACAACCCCCTCCAGTGTTTCTAGGGTGAGTTTTCCTGAACACCGTGGGGGGGAGGGCCACAACATCATGACCACCAACAAAACTCTGTTCTTGTTTGGGCCTTAACTTATATTATTCGGCTTAATAATAAAAAATATTATACTTCATATTCGGCAGCGATGCCACAACACACCGAACTGCTTTGCTCGCATCTTTCTCCGCCGCCACTACGGCTAGCAATCGACCTTAATGTCATCGTTCTCAGCCACTCCCTCTGCTCTGATTGGACCGGTAAAGATTTACCGGTTTACGTAAGCTTACGTAACCACGTATAGATTTAATTTTTTTAAATAAAGAAATTTGTTTGAATTTCCAGTTATGAAAGTAGTTAAAAAATGATCTGTTGATCACTCACAAACTCCATGGCGCTGTTGTTGGCAAACAAGTCCTGAACACGGACGCTCCAGTCCTCTCTGGGGATCAGAGCACCGTGGGGGCGATGAGGCTGACACAAGTAGCAGATCCACGGGTCCAGCAGCTTCAGGGCATCAAACGTCCCCTGACCAACAAGGATGTTGAGACAGTCTGTGCAATAACATCTGCAAATGTAGAGGAAGAGACGAGGAGAACAGAGATAGAATAGCAATTATAACAAATGAAAGAAAATGGACCTTGATGCTTAATTAAAAAGTAGAGAAAGAGTTAAAGAGACAAACCTGCAGCAGCTATCGTTGCCACACAGTATGACCTCCAGTCCATAGCAGCAGATGGTACAGTAGGACTGATATCCATCGTCATCATAACGATACAGAGTTTCTGTCAAGTTATTCTACAGGGACACAGACGGCACCACAGTTTAACAGACTTACAGCGAAGGAGGAAACACACTGTTGAGCTTGAAGGGATAGTTCAGATCAAGAGTGGTTGTGTGAGCTACTTCTTCATAGTCCGTGTGTTAGCTACAGTAAAAGTAGTAATTTGATGACAGTAGAGATACCATCCACAGCATGACGTTCCTTAGCTTCCTGGTTGTCCTGCCTGCTTCTCCACACTGGGGGCGTGCCGCCCCCCCATCTATTGTAGCTAACACAATGACTAAGGAGTAAGTAGTAGTTTTTTCTTTTTCTGGGTCAAAATGTAAAAAGAATTCCAACGTTTTGGTCGTCTTTGACTTACTTGCAATACAATACACAGTATTACAGTTTATTGGAAAATAGCATTTACTGTTTATCAGACCCCAGATGAGACAAGAAGCTAACGTAAGCGAACACTGCGGTCCCTACACACGTTAATTCTTCGCGTTCAAACGTTCCCTGACCGACAAGGATGGTACGACAGTCTGTGCAACAACATCTGCAAATGTAGAGGAAGAGACGAGGAGGAAGTTTCTGTCAATATATTTCAGCGCTTTTTTGACGGGGTTTTTAACGCTTTTGCCATGTTTTTGTCACTTGTCTTGACGTTTCTGAAGATTGTCCTAACGTTTTTGTCATTTTTTCCGAAGTTTTTGTCACTTTTCCTGGCGTTTTTCTAAATCATTTTTGACACGTTTTTCCTATGTTTTTCAACGTTCTATTATCAATTTTCTTTCAAATGCTATAAAATTGAATGTAACACTCAAATTCAATGAACTCAGTAAACTGAATATTTATTCAAATTTATTTCAAATGTTTCTTTTAAAATATGGTAGAACCCCCCACCCCCTGACATTTCTGATATAGAAACCTTTTGAAAATGGGTCAGATTTGACTGTGAGGACGCCAGGAGGGTTAATAGTTTCCAAACACATTCACAGTGCACTGAGGAATCCTGTTGGTCCCTGCTAGGTGTGACATAAAGAGAAGAGGATGATTCCTTACTTTACACTCCAAGCAGAGGCTTCCTTTAAACAGAGGGTGTGATATCTCAACGTCTTCAGTTCCACAACACAAACAGAAGCCTGCAGACAAACCACAAACATGGATACAAATGGGGAAATTATCTAGAAGCCAAGGCATCCATCCATCCATCCATCCATCCATCCATCCATCTCGTCTGCTTATCTGGTATTGGGCTGTGGGGCAGCAGCTCCAGCAGAGGACCCAAAACTTCCCTTTCCCGAGCCACATCAACCAGCTCCGACTGAGGGATCCTGAGGTGTTCCCAGGCCAGGTTGGAGATATAATCCCTCCACCTATTCCTGGGTCTTCCCCGAGGCCTCCTCCCAGTTGGACGCGCCTGGACCACCTCCCTAGGGAGGCCCCCAGGAGGCATCCTTACCAGATGCCCAAACCACCTCAACTGGCTCCTTTCGACGTGAAGGAGCAGCGGATAAGCGGACGAAGATGGATGGATAAATGGATAAAACAGTATACTTTTTTTTATTTTTTTAAACAAACTTACAAATCATTTAAAAATTTTAAGATTCACTGGAGGATTAGCATTTCTTAAAATGCTATGCACATGTAAAGCACACAACCACTCATCACCCAACTGCTAATTTCACCACTACAAAATCAAATATTTATGCATAAAAGGCAATGAATTTTACACTCACCTTCAATGTCCAGGTTCATGTCCATGATCCTACGAATAGTCTCTTCTGCAAGTAGAGAAACAGCAAAGTAGTATGACTTTAAAGTATAATTCTAACATTGTTCATTATTTCTTATTTGTCATTGTGTTTTCTTTCGAAGGAACATTTTACTTGAAATCCAGCCAGTTGCACAGGCTGTTCTTTGTTCTCACAAAGTGAATATTTACACATTACTAAATTAAAACATTTTGCACCACACAAACTAGTTCTTACGTAGAGTTGTGACCTAGTAACTGCACCCGGTAACCAACTGAGAAAGCGCACAACCCATTTTTTGGTTGGGAAAATCTTGCGCATTAAAATGAATGTTTTTATCAATGGAGTCTGGTGGCTTTGAAGAGAGCTGCAATGGCGTATGTATGACACTCCGATTTGTATACCATTATTAGAATGTTATCAAGAGCTTCAGCTTCAGTTCCCCGTCATTAAAAGCTGTCTGACAGTAAGGTTAAGGGGTGAAAATGTTCTAAATATAGCGTCCACTTAAACTGATATAGATACTTTTAGTGTGTAAAATGTGTTGACCTGCTGCCCCGTCCACAGCAGGACATTACTCAACTATTGTGTTGGTATTCCTGCCTGCTTCTCCAAACTGGGAGTGTGCCAACCCCCCCCACCCCTACTGTAGCTAACACACTGACTGTAGAGAAGTGGCTCATACAACCACACTATAAAAACATCTGAACTATCCCTTTGCATTTTGAAGTTACAACCTAATTTAGGGAATCAATTGTGAAACAAGCGTGTGGTTAAGTTGTTCTCAAAAAACACTTCATACATAGAATGCCAGTATACATCCACTCACTAAACTTGTGAACCATTTTCTGATTTGATTCATCATTTGAAAATTCTAAATTACTCAGATTGGAGTTAACTCTTTATTCAAATACAAGTTTGAATGATAAAATTAAAATTCTGTTTGGTACCTCTGAGTTTTTGGTCCGGCTGGGTGTAATTGCTGGTCGTCTGTTGGACCTTATTGTAAGATTTGGTGTAGGTCCTTCTCTTTTGCGGCACAAAGTCTGGTGACATGTCATCCTCAAATCCATCAGATAGACTGTTTTTCTTCTTTTGAAGCTTCCCTCCCTTAAGCTTTCCTTTCCCCACTCCTTTGACCTTCTCCCACCCTCTTCCCCAGTCATCTCTCTCTCCCTCCCATCCTTCCATCTCTTGTTTCCCCATCTCTGCTGCAAATCCTACTCTGGATCCCTTCCCCTTCGTGGTTCCTTTAGGAGAGTCACATTCTTCTTCCCATGCTTCCCATGTTTTTCCACCGCCAACTCTTTGAGACGACAACCTTTTAAGACAGATCGACACTTCCTTCAGTTCAAGGTTGCTCTTGCTGCTCATCAAGGTGGAGGATTGGATAGGGGGATGAGAGGAGTTGGTCTTCAGGAAGAGTTTCTGCCTCACTTTTGGTCTTTTGTTTGTTTTGGTAGCACCTGGACGGGAGACAATCACATATGTAAGCATCAGATATTTTAACACGGTTAAACAGTTAAAGTCATGTACAAAGGGGGTTGTGCATGTATAATAAGACCTGGATACAGTGTTCGAGGCAGGCCAGGCTATGAGAGCAAATGTTTGTTTTATTTAAGTCAAAAAAGTTCACTTTTACATATTAGATTAGCGGCTGATAACTGCTGCAATATGTGGACATGATCCCACTCCCCTCATATACTGATAGACTCTCCTCTTCTTCCTCACGCCTGCCTCCATCTTGTTATCTGCAATATTATAATGTCCACCTGCACTGCTGACTGTTACTATATTTAATTCAGTACATATCCAGCTGTAAATCTTGCTCACAATACTTATCTATATTTTA
>NC_045739.1:1715125-1717694 GCF_008692095.1 Etheostoma spectabile | reverse complement strand
ACAAACCCATCTGTAAAATTCTGTTTATAATATTATTCATTTCCATATTTATTATGCACTTATGGAACCATTGTATATATCCTGTACTTACTGCTATTGCACTTCTGGTTAGACCCAAACTGCATTTCGTTGCCTTGTACCTGTACATGTGTAATAAAAATAAAGTTGAATCTAATCTAATCTAATCTAAACATGCATAGTGCAGACACTAGAATCCTTCACCGTCCAAGCAGGAACTTCCTGTTTGGTGTTTTGCTGACTTGAAAAAAGGATTAAAATAGTAGTGGTAGTCTATAATGCAATCGGGAAATGTGCATTTAACATACAACAAGAGCATTGACTTAGATATATATTAAAGCTTCAAATCTGTTGAGTACCTCTGAGTTTACCTTTGAGTAAGACTCATTTTACCCACCGCAGTCTGGATATAATGAGTAAATTTATTCAGAAATCATATGTCTTACCGTTTGTGGCAGATGTTGGTTTCAGGCCGTCTGGCCCACTGGGTTGAAAGCCTCCAAACGCCCAGTCTAACATCTGTTTCAGAAACTCATCTCGGTCCTCAACACATGCAGAAAACTGCTTCTTACAACGTAGAGCTGCCTCCTGATAACACACGGACATGAACTTAAGCAGGAGCATCATATCAACTTTTTCTATTTATGTGCCAAATTTGATCCTACAGACATGTTGTTAAAGGTCCCATGGCATGAAAATTTCACTTTAGGAGGTTTTTTAACATTAATAAGTTTCCCAATGGTCTGCCTATGCTCCCCCAGTGACTAGAAATGGTGATAGGTGTAAACGGAGCCCTGGGTATCCTGCTCTGCCTTTGAGAAAATGAAAGCTCAGATGGGCCGATCTGCAATCTTGCCCCTTATGAGGTCATTAGGGGCAAGGTTACCTCCCCTTTCTCTGCTTTGCCCGGCCAAAGAATTGGGCCCACCCATGAGAGAGAGATATCATGGCTTTCAAACTAGCAAAGTGGCAGTCGGCCAACAGCCGGTTGTGTTTATGTTGATCAGAAAAAACAGACCTGCAAGCACAAGAAGATGGCTTCTCGGTAGGTAACAAGGATGGCGAAGGAGTTGGAACAGAAGTGCTGGGTGAAGGCAGCCAACGGTTTCAGAGCCTGCAATCTGACCTGGATTCAGAGCCGAGAAATCAGAGCATAGGATGGAAATAGATCAAGAATGTCAATATATATTTTTATATATTTTTTTTTATTTTATAATATGTAATTTTATTCTTGTGTTTTCTCCCACCCTCCCAAGCCACCTCAAAAAATTCCTTCATGTGACCACATGACTGCGTGTTGTCTTGTGCATTATGTGGTGATGTTGTTATGTATTGTATATTATGTTGCTGTCTGCATGGTTTCTGTTCGAGAAAGCGTGTGGTGGCGCTGTTCCATATCTGCCGCCCGGCGGCTTGCTCCAACCTAAGTCAAATTCCTCATATGTGTCCTCATATTTCTTTATTTCTACTCTATAATATTTGTGCAACTGCAACACGGTGTTTCCCTTCGGGGATCAATAAAGTATTTCTGATTCTGATTCATACCTGGCGAATAAAGCTGATTCTGATATATAACAGTAAGTTTAAATTAGCAATGGCCATTTGTAGGCGTTGAAAATTTAAATCCCAAACTCAACAAGCAAAAACAAATTACTCAACAAATTGTAACATTATTGTGACAAATTCTATTAAAAAATATGTTTTAGAAAGCTGTCATTGTGATCATGTTTTCAGTAATTTAAGCCTTCATATTAATATCGATATGTAGTCAGTGTCATAACTGTACTTTATCTGGTACCAAACAAAGGGATCCAGTGGTAAAATGTCTTAATATCACTGTACTGTCACCTTGAATATGAAGCACTTATGTACACGATTATTTACTTTGTGAACTGACACATCTGACTTACCTGAGAGGACATGTTCTGACCGTACCACGCGACCATCCTGCTCTCTGGATGTGGATTCTCTTCCCTCAAGGGTATGATGATGGCTGGCCAGGGAGAGAAGCCCTCTGGCTTACCCCAGACCAGCTCCCCCATCACATCCTATAAAACACATACAGCTTTTAATCTCACCCAACAATTGTGATGGCAACTTCAGTAAAAACTATGTGTTTTTACACTTTTTAAGAATGAGAATGTTTGAAGAGATGAACGCAGATTTAATTTAATAGTAGATGTAAAGTTTCAGCAGCAGTTTACCAGCAGTTCTGTGGAGTTGTTTGGTGTGCTTGGTAAAATTACTTCGTCATCGTCATCATCATCATCATCATCATCTGAGACCTCGATGACCCGTCCCTGCGGAGTTCTCTCATCTGCAAAACAGTGACAATGGTTGAATGTCTTCATACACATATAAATAAACAGCTTTTTAAAGAAATATGAAGGCTTTGCTTCTTTCTAACTTGAAGCAACTCTAGTTAGGATTTTTTACGAAACTTGGTAACATCATAGCTGAATAACAAAACCTCATACTTTAAGTACATACATACTGCTATATATATACACTATTTAAATAAATCAAACTTTATTTCTAAAGCACATTTAAA
>NC_045739.1:1714674-1715115 GCF_008692095.1 Etheostoma spectabile | reverse complement strand
TTGACCAAAGTGCTGTACATTGACATGAAACAATAATTAGACAGAATACAACACCAGACAAATACAACATACAGTCCTCATGCTGGATTTAAAGCCAGGGAATAAAAATGGAAGGCTAGGGGGCCAGTCTGACATGAAGAGGAAAGTCATTCCAAAGTCTTGGGGCTGCGGCTGAGAAAGCCCGATCCCCTCTGCTCTCGAGCCGGGTTTTAGGGACAACCAGAAGAGACTGGTTTGCAGACCTTAATGACCTTGAAGGAGCATGTGGCTTCAACAGATCAGTGATGTAGACTGGAGCTAGTCCACGAAGGGCTTTAAAACAACAATAACTTAAAAATTAACTGGGAGCCAGTGAAGAGAGGCAAGGACAGGGGTGATGTGATCTTGCTTACGAGTCCCAGTAAGGAGACGAGCGGCAGCATTTTGAACCAGTTGTAGTTG
>NC_045739.1:1698178-1714664 GCF_008692095.1 Etheostoma spectabile | reverse complement strand
GCCTGGCTAACACCTACATACAGAGCATTACAATAATCAAGGCGTGTTGTAATAAATGCATGTATAACCCTCTCAAAGTCTGTGAAGGATAAAAAGGCCTTAAGTAAGGTAAGAAGCCTCAGTTGAAAGAAACTTGCTTTCACAACAGAATTGATCTGCTTCTCCATTTTAAAAATCACAATCCATTTTTACACCCAGGTTTGTAACAACAAAACTTTTTATCACAAATTGTCTCATTCTTTTTCTAGATTATTAACGATATTTCACATTTCTTACTTTTTGATTTGATTAGACTGTTGATCACGCAATTTTTGGAATCTTCGGTGACATCAACCACATCTGATGAAAATAGAAAACAGTCATGTTGGTTATTATTATCCAAAAGATTTGGAATTACTGTTAGATTGACTTCATTAGTTAATTAGAAACATAGTGCCCTCACAGTGCACAGCTGGCTGTCTTACCGGAAGAATTGTCTGTGTAGTCGGAGTCCTCCATAGAGCTGCAGCGTTTGGAAGGACTGGGTTTGGCTTCAACATCATCATCATCATCATCATCATCATCATCCTCTGATAAAATCCCTTCTTTCTTCACTATTTTCTTATCGCCACCATAGTCTGCCTGGACAGGTGTCTTTATGTGGGGTATTCCTGGCCAACCTGTTTTGGAGGTTTCCTTACTGGTACAAACAACCTTGATGATCACACACTAAAGACAGACAGACAGACACCAAAAACAGCAATAAACCTTTCATCAATCTTATTATCTTGAAGAAAAAAATACACTATGAACATATGTTTCATGTTGGAAATATACAGACCTGGGGTCTCATTTATAAAACTGTGCGTAGAATCCTTACAAAACCTGTCCATATGTAAGGGAGTTAAAAATGCACTTAATTAATTCTAATGTTTAATTTAATCTTAATCATGCCCCTCTATTGTCCCTCCTAAGTTGCCTTAACTTCTGTGTCCTCCTCACATTACGGTCTCATGGTGCTGAGGTGGGTCTCGTGTAAAATGCTGCTGCGCTATTTTATTTTATTCTTTGGAAACTGTGTTGTGACCCTCCAAGCCTCAAAGCTTAGCACCATATTAACTAAGCTGTTAAGTGTCATATTTTGGTTTAGAATAGTTGTAACGATGCTTTGTTAACTCTTTGTCTTTTGGCACTGTTTCTGTGCAATGTAAAAAGCAACGTCTAGGAGCAGAGGTCCAGAGAAATAAGGAAAAGTAGAGCAGAAGCCAATTAATATTGTCTTCTGCAGAGTAAATAAATATTGGAAAATTGTCAGCTGGAGTCATCTGTCTTCACAAACTAATTAAATGTTACACGTACGCCCCAAAAAATGGCCTATGCCAAAAAAGAAATTCAGATTTATAAAACTGTGTACGCACATCTGTTCGCAATGTTCCCTTTATAAATCACAGATTATATAATAGTGTGTGTATGTGAATCAGCCTCTTATCACCTTATCTCTATGCTAATGGTAACCATGTTTAGTGGTCTAGTCGTGAATTTAGATTCTTTCTGAATACAGCACGATTGTATTGGTACATAAACCAGTCAATTTCCTTAACAGGTTTTGCTTTTAGCACTCACCTTAGCAAACACCTGTGTCCTGTGAAGAGAGCTGGGTAGAGCCAGGATGTCAAGGAAAAGTCTATGCAAGGCAGAGTGGGGCCTAATGGCAGACAGCATCTGAATAGACAACATGAGCAACTCTTGTAATGACATTTGATAGCTACTGAACGATCACTTTATCTATACTACTTAAAGTGTGCATATTCTGCTTTTTGGCTTTTCCCCTTTCCTTTATTGTGTAATATATATTTTTGTGCATGTTTTAGGTTTACAAAGTGAAAATGCCCCCAACGGACATACCATCTCCAACAGAAAACACTGTTCACAAACTGCTCCAAACAGCTCTACTGTAGTCCAGCCTTTACTTCAGAGACAGACGTTATAATACTAGCCTAGCTGCTAGCATGGCACGCCCTCATACTCTGCTCCTGACTGGCTAGTAGTCCTTACCTAGGTACTGAAAGGGCACGTCCTCATACTCTGCTTCTGACTGGCTAGTAGTCCTTACCTGGGTACTGCCAGGGCACGCCCTCCTACTCTGCTTCATACTGGCTAGTAGTCCTTACCTGGGTACTGCCAGGGCACGTCCTCATACTCTGCTTCTGACTGGCTAGTAGTCCTTACCTAGGTACTGTCAGGGCACGCCCTCATACTTTGCTTCTGACTGGCTAGTAGTCCTTCCCTACGTATTGTCAGGGCACGTCCTCATACTCTGCTTCTGACTGGCTAGTAGTCCTTACCTGGGTACTGTCAGGGCACGTCCTCAAACTCTGCTTCTGACTGGCTAGTAGTCCTTACCTAGGTACTGCACATTCGCGACTTCCAACAAAGATGGAACAGAAGTGAGATGTCTCACACAGCAGTTAAAACAGAGAGCTCAACACAAAATTGAATAGTAACCTATTCTGATATAACCTTGAAATACAATTATGAATGTGAAACTGAGCATAAGAAGAGCACTTTAAGATTAAGAACAGTAAAACAGAAAAATAAAAATAGATTAGGTGGGAACATTTCTAATAAGGTAATAGCACAGAAAAAATTGTTTTTCTTGTTCATGAGCTACTGCACGACATCTACTCATTCCGTATCCGCTGGGCAATCTTGATCCATTGTGTTGTCAGTTTACCTTTGCCCAGCAATGACGCTGTTCCTGCTTTACTGTTTTTATGAAATTGGAGTAGTCGCGGTCCAGGGGGTGTCTTCCTAAAGCCCCAGCGGAAAACAGACCCAGCTGTACAGACATCTCGGACAGCGCTTGGCTGGACAATTTGGGACACTGAGGAGAAAACACAGATATCATAAGAATGAATATCCAGATTAGATTAGGTCAAGCATAGAGACATCCCAGGGGTACATGTTTTACATTTCAATTTTGTTTTTACCAAATGCAGATTCAATGATTAAGCTACGTTTGTTTCTGATTCAAGATCAATCTTTTGAATGATAGGATATTGGTAACCTTTATCTCAAGATAGATATTTTAAGAGGTTCTGTTTTAAAGCTAGTGAAGATATTGGTATAATATGAAACTAGACAATCAAAGGACTTAATGTCCAAATAGCGCTTTTCCCCTAATTTAATCAATAGTAAATCAAATTGGAAAATAAATTTGGATTTTGCTCTTTACAGAAATAAATCTTCTTACATTGATATTGTCAGAATGCTTCAGCACTTGGTGGATATTCCTCAGTGTCACATCTCCAAGATGCTCAGGCAGACTCTCTGCTAAACTCTGCAGCGTTGCTTTATAGAAAGTCGCTGCATCCTGCAGGAAGTCCAACCTCTCCTGTTCCCCCAGATCCACGACAGCGGTGGCCCACATGAATTCTCTGGCAGGAGCACCCACGTGCACCTCTGCTACGGGGAGCATCTCCGTCGTATTTTGAAGGAGATGCAGATCTCGCTTTCTGAGAAAGCGCTTGGCGATGGAGGGTCGGAAAAGACTCGTTGCGTAGGAGTGAACCAGCATAGAGGCCAGCTGGAGCTCCACAGGCACGAGCGCTGTGCCACCCTGCTGATACTCTTGAAAAGCTCGGAGGGGATCCAAAATGGAGGCGAGAAACATGAATCGCAGTTTGACCTTAGCATCCATCAGCCGGCTTCTGATCTGGTCAACATCCTCTGCTTTCTTTAGTGACTTGTAATAATCCACTAAAAACCTCCAGCTGCTTGCCATCTTTTGCACAGCATGGATGATAAACAAACACTGTGCAGATATAGGATGGGATGGGTTATAAGACTCTGCATCAGCAAATAGCTCTTTAAGACCCCTAAGGACCTGGGGGCAGGTGTAGTAGTGATAGTGGATGTCTCTAACCAGGTCAACCACGCAATCAAAGGACGCCAAAAGTCCGGCCTGGCATGCTCTTCGTGCCATCCCAGGGAGACCGCAAAGTGATACTAACCTAGAGTTGAAAGCCTGAAAGCGAGAAACAAACACCTGGCTCACCCCCGGGTGTGCAGCGTTACAGTAAAATGCAACAATGTTGGACAAAGGAAAGCCCCGTTTCTTCAGCGTCTCAATCAGACGCTGTGCGTCTGTATCTGCAGCGTGTGTGTCTGTGACAGCGTCAGCGTCCGCTGGGGTTTGTGGATCAACAGGGTCAACACTCATCTGCAGAGTGAGCAGCGGCTTCACCACACTGACCCCTGACTTCTGGTCCATGTAGCCAACCAGGACAACACTCGTGTTCTGTCCTCCACCCAGCTCTACGCCCACATACAGGTAGAGGCAGTACGGCGTGTGGGAGCAGGCCTTACTGATGTTTATATTGTGTGTTGGACTCAAGAAGGCAGACCCTAAAGGGCCAGAAATCTGAGTCTCTTTACTTGTATTGGAGTGTGTGCCCACATTGTTATTACAGTATCTTCTGATAAACTGTAACAAAGTAGAACTGGTCCCTTCATTTCCTTTTTCCACTGCTGCTGCTTCTTCTTGCTTCACCTTCTCCGCTGCCTTTTCTTTCACGGTTGTCTCCATTTTCTCTGTTTCCTGCTCCACCTTCCCACCTGTCACTTCCATTACATCGTCATCATCATCTGATATCACCATTATCATTTCTTTGTTTGTATTCAAACTCTCCGGAACTTTTTCTTTTCTTGGTTCTTCCACGGCTTTGCCCTCTACCTTCACAATTATCTCCAGTTTCTGAGGAGGGGTCTGGGAGGAATGCCCATCTATAATGGGAGTAGAAATACATTAATAGTGCTTTTCACGCATGCCGCATGTAAATCTGTTAAAGTAAACACAAACCTTTTGTCCTCTGTTACATCAATGTTCATTTTGGCTTTCATGAGACATTACACGACTGTCACAAAAAGAGCAACAATGGTTGCACAATAATTAGCACCTGGTGCACAAAAGGCAGTGTTTTATATATTTTTTTAATGTCTATGTATTATTTTGACATGAGTCTCCTCAACAGCTTATGATTGTCTCATCCACTGTTTCACAATTTATGAAACAGATTCCACTTTTTGTGCACCAGTTAATAATAATAAGCGATGTGTTAATAACACCACTCTTAATAGGATAAACAAACTGCATTTCATATCTCGTATGTGCGTATTTAAACATGTGCCGATAGAGCCATGTGTTGATGCGATGTTCAAAGTGCTGGTTAGGATTAAGGTCTGACTTCGTTGGATTGTTGTTGTGACCTTTACATAAAAAAAGTGTGAGGAAGACAATGAAGAATCCCACCATAAACAAACAATAATTTAACAAAGTCTTACTACAATGTAAGTGTTACGATACTAACTGTTATTTTTTTTAGGGCTGTAAAAAATACGCAATAATAACGAGTTAACGCAAATTCCTTTTTACGCCACACATTGTCTGACAACAACACACACACACAACACAACACACACACACACACCACACACACACACACACACACCACACACAACACACACACACACACACACACACACACACACACACCACAACACACCACCCACACACACACACCCACACACCACCACACACACACACACACACACACCCTCTTTATGAGACCAATTCGGAGTGGACGTCACTGACGCTGCACATGCATTGTGATGGCAGAAAAACAACCAAAATAATGATGACTATACCGTTATCACAGTACATGAATGGTTTTTCACACAGGACCTTCTTGTAACACAGCCATGGCTAGTTAGCTTGGTTATTCCACCACGTTTTAATGCTACGTTGGTTTAAGAAAATGAGCCAAACAGCCGACTG
This sequence comes from Etheostoma spectabile, assembly GCF_008692095.1. Classification (NCBI taxonomy): domain Eukaryota; kingdom Metazoa; phylum Chordata; class Actinopteri; order Perciformes; family Percidae; genus Etheostoma; species Etheostoma spectabile. The sequence continues at coordinate 1,708,849 of NC_045739.1, read as the reverse complement.
ATGAACAGCGGCAGTGCCGGCTCCAGAGATGGAAAAGCTAGCCAACTAGCCAGCCCTAACGTTAGCTAATTTAGCTTTAGAAGAGCTGCCCTGAGCTCTCATTCCTGCAAAGTAGTCTGTCAGCGGAAGTGAGACTGCAGTGTGAGCTGGGTAGGGACCGGGTCGCTCCATATGTTTATATTTTCCAACCGTCAGCCAGGCCACTGTCAGCCCAGCGACCGGGCTGATGCTGGGGAGATTTAACAGCGCCCCTAACCCATGTTCTCCTCCATCCGCTGGGAGATGAGAGTACAGTACAAACAGCCTAAATTAATTATTTTCAGTCCGTGTTTGTGTTAGCCTACTATTTTCTTTTTGTTCTTGTGAAGCGTCCTTGGGTTTTGGGAAAGGCGCTATATAAACAACTTACATCGCCCCTGCAGTCCTTCGAGAGAGACTTGCGCCAGGGCCCTGTTCATAACTGCTTGCAGTACTAGCTATTACGTTGATTGCTACAACAAAATCTTCCTGAAGTCTTGGCTTGTGACAGCTGCAAAAGATCCCGTTTACGTATTTTAATTGATTGACAGTACTCATATCTCAATCAACCACACCTTTGCTATGTATATTTGTGTTACTAACTGATTTATCCACTGCTCCTACCTGAGTCAGCAGGAACCATACTCTGTCCACCTCTGGCCTCCAAGGCGTGGTACTCCCTGCCCTTGGCGTTGTTCTTGTCAAAGAACGCCTTAAACCAGTGCAGGAAGGTCACGGCCACATCAGATTTCCTCTCCATCAAATCCTTGACGGGGATGTGCTGGAGAGAGGGGAGAGGCCTGTTAGTCTCATACTGCGTTTATATCCTTCAGTTAATTCAATTTTATTTATGGTTTCAAATCACAACAAGAGTTATCGCAAAACACGTTACAGATAGAGTTGGTCTAGACCACGGTAGCAATTATAGTACCAATAAAGACAATAAGTTAGGTTTAAGGAGTGTTTCTATTTGCTGGTTTGAAAACAATAAATAGGCCTGTTAAACATAGACATAAATCAGAATACATTTTCAAAATGTAAATCAGTCCTGAGACTAACCAATACTGGATTTTAGAGGCTGATATTGTAAAACTGTGTGAACTGTGTGAAACTGTCTAAAAAGATATGTCAGCCAATATTCTTTTTCAAAGTGAACATAAGCAAACACTTTCAAGATATAGATCCTTTTTTTTGACCAACATGTGTGCCGAGTGCAACACTTTACAGCTGAACCAAAAACTTGGACACACCATTTCTAAACTAAAGCATTTCTATAATGTGATTTTCTTATTATTTAACATGAAGACTCATACCGATACATCTACATTGAGTAAATATCTTGCGGATGTATTATTTATAAAAGTAATTCTGTGCACATCCCACCTTCTGGCAGGTGCAGGACAAATGAAAAAACACTGCTTCAAGCTTGCATATTAAATGCAAAGGCAACGTTTCAACCCTGCTGGGTCTTCTTCAGGCAGATGGTGGATATATATATATAAAATGTTATACTTTTTCAGATTTACCCCTTTTGTTACAACACTTACTCGCAACACTCCGACTGTCCTGAATGCAGCTTGTAGTAAACTGTAGTTGTGAATAATGTCCACCATGTCGTTGCTTTGGAACCGGACCCTGGAGAGGTCCAGGGACTGCGGAAACAACCAGTCCATCAGCTGGCAATAGGCTGCACCTGGACACACACACACACACACCACACACTCAATAATAGGCAGCCAGGTGATGTGAAAAAGAGCATGAAAGCTCAGCCCACCCTCCACAGAGCCAAAGTATAAACAAAAATATTCACGATAACAGCACAGCTCAAGATGGTTTGTTGAGGTTTCATTCACACGCTGACCTACCTGTGCATACCTGCCCAATCTTGGTGAAGCCTGTCTGTAAAGTCTCATTGAGCCATGCCAGCAGCTCATAAAGGTTTGGCCGCCCAATGCCACCCACAGGTACATTCACTGCCACGTTCAGGTCCATCTCCTACAGGGATGGACTTGCAAAAACACCACGGAAACATATATTTACTTAAGAATCAGACAAACACTGATCCATTACTAAACAAATCGACAAGTCGGACTTAGAAGTCATATTTTTGGATCTTCTTCTTACAGCAATTTGGAATCCCTATGACTCAATTTTTCTGCTATTTGCAACTCCCCCATCTGTTAGTAGGGAATTTTGGATCCAGTTATTCAGCCCCTACAGCACCAGAAAGCTTAAATAAGGTGTTGTTGAAATATGGAAAAGGTCATGAGGCTTCTGGGTATTATTCTATGCTTACACAGAACCTGGGGACTTGGACTGGACTACGTGATAACCTATGTCGGATTGCAGGGACCCAGGTTTCATTCAGACCAATATTATTTGTTCTGGGAAATATTTTACATGTGATGGATAAGCACGTAAGAAGCTGGGTCCAGATCAGTTTAATGATAGCCAGACAGATTTTTTAGGATGGAGGAATTAGGGGGTGTCGTCAATCCAGGAGTGGGCTTGTGTGGCTAGGGCGGCGTTTTTTAAGATTTAAACAACTTGCCAGATTGGACATGTATAATAGACAATGGGGAAAGTATTTGAGCAGTCTGGTGGACTCATAAAAGGCTTTGTGCTGGAGAGAGGAATGTATGCTGTGTTTATGGTTCATTTATACATATGTTCTTTTGGTTTATAGATTGTCTATTTTGTTATTATTTTGTTGTATGGCTTTGAATATTGTGGTTGCTGTGTCAGCTTTTCTTTCTTTTTTGTCTAGTCACAAATCACACAACCAACAATTCTACTTCCATTTCAAAACAATATGTCAAACACCCTGCACATGCTCATTAACTGTAGGGCTTTTCCCTCTCCCGCGAAAATGCTGCTTTCAGGTTGCGTCAAAGTGCCGTTCATCTCAACTTCAACTGATGAAAAGCAACCTACTACTAGAAGAACTCGGGATTTGGCGATGTGCTTCATTTTATTTTACTCCCTTTAGTCAACCACCTAGTAATTCGAGCTGTCCACGTGTTAATAAGGACAATTAGAACTGGAATTTAAAAAGCCAATGAATTAATTTACGCTCACAGCCTTTACAATGAACAAGAAAGCAACTAACGGTAACGTTACTTCTGTCATTTGTTTGCGAACACAAGTTCAAACTGGTATGAAATAGAGCAACTGCGTTTCCAAATTAGCCTAAACAAATATATTACCTTTATTTGCAATAGAGGCAGAATACCCCCCCGGAATGGAACACAACTCTCCGTTTACCATTAACATGCATTGCGCGGAGGAGCCTCCTCTATGTTCCGTCTGCGAACAACCAGCCTACGAATGTATGTGAATGAAAGTTGCTGTGTAGTTGGATGTACTGTCAACATGTTAAAGAACCCAGAACTACGTTCTTTACTAACTGTCAAACCAAAAAAACTTAGCTTTTATGAAGACAAAAGGGACTACAGACGTGAAGCTATCAGCAGAATGAAAAGACTTGTAGGATCCTGACACTAACCTAAGGTTATGCCCAACGTTAATTTACGTGTGCAGCAGACATGTTGTTTCCAAGTCAAATATCTAAATGTCCGTTTCAGGCTAACGTTAACTATATGTCTGCAAGTTAACGCTAAGTTTAAGTATTTTGACATTATACGCGTTAGAGTGAAATGTGGATGGTTACAAGTCTTAACTTGCCAACATTAGCTTACTTACAGCTAAATTGTCCGCTCTGGTAGACAAATGGTTATAAAATAATCCTTTGACATGCTTAAATCTAATGTTTTAGCTAGCTGCCTGTATTTTGTTAGCATTACAGCTGGTAGTTGTATACTGTGGCGCCGACTGTGTTCTCTTCAGATGGGCGTGACTTTGAGAGTATGACGCCAAGCTCCCTGAATGCAACTATTTTTGTATGGATGAACGGTCTCTACTCAAATCATACTACAGCGGGAAGCGTTTTGACCAATAGAAACGATGGATTCAGGTCAGAAAATATCGGCGTCACACAGTGAGGTGAAAACAAGAAATCTGAGCTCAAATCAGCTGTTAGCAGCGAGTTCCGCAAGAGACGCCATGATGGACCGTGTTACTAGATGGAAAGCTATGGGACTGGAATGCGACGCCGGGTCCAAACAATATCACATAAAAACCAAGTTATAACAATCTTGAAGAACAAGACTATTGAATCCCTGGTAGTAATGTCACCATGAAAAAATACTGTGTAGGTTACATAAAAGTCGAATTCCCCAGTGCGGAATGCACTAAAGAATAAACTTTTCTATGGTCAACATTGAGTCAACAGGTCTACAGCGACCAAACCATGAAACTATGTTTAGTTTGTTGAATTAAATGTCTTGCCCCTTGCTCAGCTTTTTATTTAATTAGCTTTAATATATTATAATGCATATTTTACGATTTTGCTACCTAAAAATGTTTTAAATACGTTGTATTTACGGTGTTTATTCCCTGCCATTTTGATTTTATTTCACAAAGAACTCATACTTGATTTTTTTCAGAAGCTAGTTATCTTAATTTAAATCCCAACGATTAAGCTAAATTGGTTTATTTTAGGAACAGACCTTAACTAAACGTAAAGTTAGCTAGCTAGCTAGTAACGTTACGTTACAGCCGGCGCGGCTACAACGCAAGCTAACACGTAGCTAAACTAACATAACATTATGATGTGACGTTATGATGTAGTACAGTTGAGTTCACGAACTTGTCTTTTACAAACAATTGGGAGTTTTAATGTTAAATTATTTGGCAAGGATATTAAGAAAAGAAAATCGTGTACTCACCCTCTCTGCTTCGGTCCTTGTGAGTATTTAAACTAACGTTACCAGTCTCAGACTCCCCCACCCTCCACAACCCATAAACCCACCCCTCGATACTCAACTCAGCTAACATTAGGCTAGCTACCGCTCTGCCAGTTAGCTAGCTAGGTGATGGTGATAATAACGTAACTAACGTTAGAATGAATAACGTTACCAAAAAATGCAACAAAATGTTAACTTTAGTCATGCGTTTATTATTCTTTAAACGCTTTGTTAGATTTTGGTGCTAACTTTGCTACAGTTAGCAAGATTCCCTGAGTAGCTTTTGAAGCCAATTTTAGTTTGCTCAACCATACCTAGATACCACGTTGGCCGATTTTGTTCAGTGGATTATCCATCGAAGCTAACGCCATATTGGTTGGAAAAAAACAGTTCTTGGCTCATAAAGAACTTCCTTTCTAAACAAGGACAAAACAGAAATTCTAGTTAATGGTTGGGACAAATGTATTTTAACACCATCCTCTATGGTAGTTCCATTCTTCCAAACCCAACAGTAAAATATGGATGTGAAAAACACACTAAAGTAGAATTACTCTTTCATCTTCAGCACATTGCCCAAATTCTTTATTTTCTAACACAATCATGTGGACTGTGTGGCTAGGCTAACTGTTGCTAAATCACATTAGCCTACATGTAAACTTTAAATGGAGAAGACTCCTTACTCTTTAAATTGTCTCACTTATTACCTTATATTGTCCATATTTAATGCTGGTCTCTAGACTCTAGTTTTGCACTATTGGACTCATTTGCACTACCACCATGACACACACTCTGGTAGAGCACCTTACCTTACCATGCATACTGACACATTGAATCACATGGTCAGTCCCTGCCCAGGCACTGCAAACGTCTCATGCTTATACTTCCCTTAGTACATTCATGGGGATTTATTATTTAGTATCTTTTCTTTAATGTTCATACAGTATTATCTATGTGGATTTGTCATTTTATCATCCTGTTTATCATGTATGTGTATGTTGTGTGCGATGTCTTTAAGCCATGGGACCTTGAATTTCCCCTTGGGGATCACTAAAGTATCTATCTCTCTATCTACCTATCTATCTATCTATCTATCTATCTATCTATCTATCTATCTATCTATCATCCATCCATCCATCCAATGCTAAGACGACAAAGCTGCTGGCTGTGTTATCAACCAAAAGATAAATAACCAGTCTTATAAAGGGGCTAACAACTTTCCGGTTGGATGGGAGCTGCGCTTTCAGTGGTAAAACCTGGGTGGTGGTGTTTGCATCTACACTAACAACAGCTGGTGTAACAATGACAAGGTGGTCACAAGTCATTGCTCTCTGAACATCAAGTTTTTGACCATAAAATGTCGACCCTTCTATCTGCCCAGGGAATTTACCAACGTCATCATCACTTCTGTTTACATCCCCCCCAGTGCTAACTCCAAGGAGGCTTTGAGTGTGCTCTACCGCTCCATCAGTGACTTGCAAACTACACATCCAAAGGGTGTCTTCATTGTTGCTGGGGACTTTAATCAGGCCAACATGAAGACAGTTCTCCCCCATTTCTATCAGTATGTGAAGTTTGCAACCAGAGGGTCAAACACACTAGACATAGCCTACATAAACATCAAGGCAGCATTCAAGGCCGCCCCCTGCCCCCACTTTGGCTCATCAGACCATCTCTGTAATGCTAATTCCTGCATACAGGCCCCTGCTCACCAGAGAAAAACCCACTGTGAAGCAGGATCAGTGTCAGCATTACAGGACTGTTTGAGTGCACGGACTGGGACATGTTCAGTAAAGCTGCAACTGAAAACCAACACACTAATGTGGAGGAGTATGCTGAATCTGTGTCTGCATACATCCAGAAATGCATGGAGGATGTCTTTGCTACCAAGATCGTCACCACACAGGCAAACCAGAAACACTGGATGACCAATGAGGCACTGTACGTGTAACACTGAGGGTACGAAATGCAACGTTCAAGGGTGGGGACACAGAGACGCTCAGATCAGCCAGAGCCAACCTGAACCAAGCCATCAGAACAGCAAAGCGTTCCTATGGTCGGAAAATCCAGGGATTCTTCCACAACCCGACAAACAGCTGACACATATGGCAAGACATCCAGACCATCATAGACTACAAGGCTGCTCTTCTGCCCTGTGAGGACAACAAAGACTCAACACACTCAATACCTCCAGGCTGGATAAACTGATCAGGCGGGCCGGGTCTGTGGTCGGCATGAAGCTGGACTCACTGGTGACGATGGCAGAGACAAGGACACTGCACAAACTGTTGGACATTACTGAAAATGCCAGCCACCCCCTTTACCATCAGCACCCAGAGGAGCTTGTTCAGTGGAAGGCTGCTCCTTCCCAAGTGTACATACATACATACATACATACATACATACTACATCACACACTTTCTGTTTATCTTTAATATTGGTATTTATATTATTTTATTACAAGTACTTACTTTTCAATATTTATGGTCTCAGGTTAATATAATTTAAATTATGCTACCGACTCTTGCTTCTTTGCTCTAATTACACATTCAACTTAATTTTTAACGTCACTTACACCGCAATATTGTTTCTCTTATCATGGCAACCGCACTTTAAAATTCCTTTTGTTTGACGGCATTTTACTTACTCAGTCTACCATATTTTCATTGTCTATTTCTTGCCTGTATTTCTTGCCTTTTATTTCTTGCCTTGTATTTCTTTCGTGCTTACTTGTTTGTGTGTTATTGTTTTGTTTTTTGTTTTTTGCTGTTGCTGCTATGCTGCTACTGTAACGACAGAATTTCCCCGTCGTGGGATAAATAAAGTATAATCTAATCTAATAATCTAATAATCTAATACATACATACACACCTGGACTTACCTGGTCACTTTATCACTTTAACACTGGACTCAACACTGACACTTTGATAATATTTATGGTCTTTTTTGTCCTTATTCGACGAATGTTCTTATTGTTCTTATTACTATTACTGTTATTTTATTGTCTTTATACTGTCTATTTCATCTATTTTTTTCTTGCTAAAACAGCTGCTGGAATTTTCAAGTTCCTCAAGGGAGTAATCCCAAAAGGATTAATAAAGAGAAGTCTAAGTCTACCTACTTTGGTCGGTTTGAAGCACGCAACAACACTCCTGTGAGGAAATCCACACCTTACACAGATGAACAGACACTCAGACTTGAGACAGCTGATGTCCGGAGGACGTTAAGAAGACTGAACGCACAAAAATCAGTGGACATACAGGGACACTGGACAAACTCCACCTGAGCCTGGAACACCTGGAGAAGAACAACACCCACATGCGAATGCTGTTTCTGGACTTCAGCTCAGCATTCAACACAATCATCCCCCTGCACCTGGTGAGAAAACTGGCCCCCCATGGACTGAGATGGCTGCTGTATTTTTTCACAGACAGACCCCAGTCTGTGAGGGTTGGAAAAAACACCTCCAGCGTCATCTCCCTCAGCCCCTGTTCCCCCCATGGCTGCCTACTGAGCCCACTGCTCTTCACCCTGATGACCCACAATGCCGTGCCAGGTTCAGTACAAACCACATCATTAAGTATTCAGACGACACAACAGTGGTGGGTCTCATCAGGGACAATAAGGAACTACAGAGGTGAAGAGAGCACAGCAGCGTCAGATGAGAAGATGAAACCTCCCCCCTCCCATCCTCACCACTTTCTACAGAGGGACAATAGAGAACATACCGACCATCTTCATCTCTGTTGGGTCTGGGGCCTGCACCGCCTCAGACTCGGAACGTGTAGAGAGAGTGGGGAGGACAGTGGAGAAAATCATTCGGACAGCAACTCCTTCCATCCATGACACTGCTCGCAGCACGCCTGACCAGGGCTCAGTCAATCACAGAGGACCCCTCCTGCCCCAACCATGACCAGGGTTCAGTCAATCACTAAGGACCCCTCCCACCCCAACCATGACCAGGGCTCAGTCAATCACTAAGACCCCCCCCCTCCATGCCAACCATACCAGGGTTCAGTCAATCACTAAGGACCCCCTCCCCCAACCTGACCAGGGCTCATCAATCACTAGGACCCCTCCACCCCAACCATGACCAGGGCTCGTAATCACTAGACCCATCCCAACCTCCGAACCATGCACACAGGCTCAGTCAGAAAGTCTTATGCTTATACCACGTGCAATCACCTTGTAACGAGATGAAGGCAGCCTCTTTACGTGTCCCAAAGGAATATAACAGGAGTCAAATAATCAATATCAAAGTGCAAAAGAAACAGGGGGGGGGGGGAGGTGCACAGTTCCTGAGACGACTATATACAAATATAAAATGAAATAGTAAGTAACGATAATATTGGGGTATTGTATATCATGAAATAATATTACAGTTTGTGAACCTGCAGTGTTTTAACCCTTGTGTTGTCTTCCCGTTAACCATGAACTTGTCCTTCCAGGTCAAAATTGAAATTGTTTTTTTGTGCTTTTCCGATGTTTTTGCCGCTTTTTCTGATTTACTTGTCAGTTTTTCCATGCTATTGGCGCTTTTTTTAAAAACCTTCGCTGATATAAGAATAGGTTTTACACTTATTCTTGTAATTCATGGTCAACAAACCTCATTTATATCCAATTAGACATACGTTTTTAGTTAAAAGGCAGAAATTATGAATTATTTTAACTATTAGTTAAGATCAGAGGATGTTGATGTTATGTCAAAGTTTAGTCCGGATACTGTTTTGAAACCATAAAAAAAAAATTCAAATTCTATAAGATTAAATAAAACCCCCCAAAAAATTCAATGAAAATAATTATTAATTTTACCTGAAGAATGTTGTATGGACTCATCCATGTCATTTTTGGATAATTTGGTTGAAAGAAATACATATTTCTGATATAAAACACTTTGAAACGGGTCAATTTGACCCAAGGACAAAACAAGGGTTAAGAGTGTGGCTGAAATGAACAGAAATTCTCTCATGATTAAACTACTATACTGTTTTATGTGAAAGCATTATATTTTAATATTATTGTAGCTGTCAGACTGATTCCACTGATTCCACTGTTTTTATGCCTGTTTGATGTCAAATCTTTATAATACATTTGGAGATATCTCAACAGTTGCTCAGACAAGCAATTTCAAGACATTACTTTATGAAATAGCTGACTTCTGACCCACAGTGTCAGGTTCAGTTCTGGTCATTACGACTGTAACACTGTCTATACAGCACCTTTATTATTCCACTATTTAGTATTACTCATCATTCCCACCTCACTTCTCATTATATATTTTATTATTTATTCATCATTCTCATTTCCTATTTTTCAAACTGTTCATATGTTCATTACTGTTCATTACTGTCATATTGTAATATATAAACAAATCTATGTTTATCCCAGTACCTTGCACTACGCACATTTAAATAATTGTATTGACTCGTCATTGCACTCTGCCTCTATATGTTTCTGTTTAGAGTATGTAATATTAGTGTGTATATTTCTGTTTTGGTTGATATGTATGGTAAGCACATGGTGAGTAACAACGCTCCAAAGACAAATTCCTCGATGTGTCCTCATACCTTGGCTAATAAAGCTGATTCTGATTCTGATTAGTATGTAAATGTCTCATTATTCTTATTTTTAATTTATTGGGTGTAAGCTAGCCACACTAAAACTATAATAAGTGGATTCAGCTAAATGAAAATAATCCCTCTGAGAGTAAATATTCAAGAGACAAATGGAGTAACATTTCACACAGGACACGTGGAAGTGTTTTTTAGCAGCCAAGCTGCATTTTATTGAGTAAAACTTTTGTATAGGTTGCTATAGGAAGTAAACAAACATAAAAAAATACATCAGCGCT
>NC_045739.1:1694371-1698168 GCF_008692095.1 Etheostoma spectabile | reverse complement strand
TCAACTGAAGTAAAAAAAAAAAAAAGCACAGAATCTGTTTTTTTGGAAATGCTTTGGTACTAGATTCATAAAAAGGCAAAGTCAAAAAATCCTCAAATGGGATTCTTATAAAAGATAAAGCACTAAAACGTTTTCAGATGTCAAGCCTACAAATACACTCAACAGTTTCCATCTAAACATAAGCTATCAAAAAGCTATCCATTAATTTGCTCCACATCGCGCTATAACATTATACATATAAAGTAAGAACGCTTTATACTGTTAATAGAAAAAGTCTTAAAAGAGCAGAACGGGAAAAAAATTATAAAATCCTGATTTGTTTTTGCGTATTATTTTCAAGCAAAACATTCAACAAGCTCAGCAGTATTAATGTAGCATGTAAACAATGAGTTTTTTTTTTTTAAAGGATTTTAAAATCTGACTAGAAAACCAAAAGGTGGCACTTTAAGAGGCCTTTTGAGGGAGCACCATGAAGGAATGATTTCAATATGAAGGCTTGTGCATTTTGTGTTACAATAGAAAAAAATGTAGTTCTAGTCAAACAAGAGACTTAAAACACTTGTAAACCTTTATATCCATATGTTACGCAAAACAAGTACAAAAAAAAGTTCCAGTGATAAAATACAAGCTTTGGGAACATGAAGCTACAATATATATAGTCACACAACCAAGATCCTAATGGAGGAGGGATGTACAGTCGCCTCTTTGTCTGAGGTAATGCCCACTTAGTATGATTTGGTGACAGTCAACAGCATCTTCTAGTTATAAAAAAAACAAAAAACATATATATTTCAAAGTAATACGGAAAGTTTTGTGAGTATGGACATGTCAGCACCCACCCTTCTGGTGAGCTAAATCTCAAGCATACGGTATGATTGTAAATAAAATATTTATCATTATTGAGTTTTATGAATGTAAATGATTGCAAAAAATGTGTTGTGTTTGAAGTCCCACAGAAAAACACTCCTTCTCGCAGCAACACATTCTGTACTACACATTCAGTATTATTTTTTCACAATTGCTTGTAATTATTGATGCATACTGTGTACCAAAGCACAGCGTTATCCAGCATTATAGAGAACATTTTTTAATGGATGTCCTCTTGTCAAATGTTTTGAAAAACTCCACAAAAAATATTGCGTGTTCACCAGTGTTTCCCACCATTTTTAGGAACAGTGACACACACTCTTTCCTGGGTTCAAATGAACTTTTCTAACCAGGATTAGCCACACGTGGAGACCCTGCATCCAGCCAGTCCAATGAACTGAAAAATGTTATTTTAAGATAAGATCTGAACTTCTACAGTAGGATAAATGTCATCAGCGTTTAATTCTTAGTTGTCTGGAATCTGGAACGGTTTGCAAAAGACAAAAAAAACTTCCTATGTATCTCTGTTTTTGCATTGGCTTGTTTCAAGTACTTGTATGTAGCTATCAGGGAGATGTGGCAGTGACATTATAACTCAAAAGTTTCACACTATCTATACAAAAAAAACATTTGTATATATTCTTTAATAAAAGTTCCTTTTTAAGGAAGCTATTTTGCTCAAATGAGCTGATGTCAGAGCAAAAGATAAACGGTAAAAAAAATCTAGGAATATGATCTCATCTTGATTTAAAGACAAAATCCAACTTCACCTCCAGGTTAGCTTGTACTATCTCGCTTTTACTCGCTCCCGCCGCCGCATGTCATTTCCTCCAGAGCGCGTCTTTCATTGGTCTTTTGAAAAACTCAAACATGATAGTATGGTTTTCTTTCCAAATTCAAATCGATATATCTAAATAGTCTAGGGAAGTATCTATTTAAATAGATACTCTGTCAAATTTAGTGCAGCTCTGTGTCATCTTTGTGTGTTTAGATGAAGGGCGTTTGCACCCTCCGTGGCGCCAGTGCACAGAGCTTTGAGCAGCGGGGGTCTGCCAAGATCCGCCGGATGACGCCGGCGCCATGGAGGGAAGACAAACACACTTCCTCTAAACACACTGCCGACACTGCCATGACAGACACATCTCTTTAAGCAACTTGTCATTTGTGTTAGCATTGCATAATTACAGCTCGCACAAGGCTTTACAGCACCTGTTTGACTTATACTCAGGGTATATGTTGTTAATTTCACAAAAATAATCATTGATTTATCCTGGTTAATTCCTTTATTATCCAGTGCAGTTGTGTATTTTTATCATATTTGAAATTGGACAGAAAACCCCCAATGTCATGTTTTGGCTTTTCTGGCCCGAGGTGGGTTTTCTGTCCCGAGGAGAGTGGAACAGCTGTAGCCCAAAAACGGTCCATCTAATGACTTTGGTTCAAGTGTTTAGATTAACAGCCTGTATCAGCATTTTAATCATCAGCTAAATGAGCGTCCCATGAAATGTTTTACTCTTCCTACAAAAATTAAAAAATGTAAAAAAATGAAACAGAGCCACTTAACAGCTGAACCGCCTGTGCCATGTTGTTCTCTATCTTTCTTAAACTACTAAGTGTTGTCAACTTACAAACCATGCCTTCCAAGGGCATTTTAAAACAAAAGGAAAATCCTGTTAAAATCACTGTACAGGTCTAATGTTAAACATCCAACAGTCCCATTACTCTACTGACCTCAGGGACACTGACCATTGACCCTCCCCGTGTTAGTGATAACACACAGCCTAAGCTCTATGTCTGTATCTCTGTGTTAGTGTGTATTACGTGTTTTTAAGGCCACAGTGTGTCATCACCAGGATCCAGAAAGAGCTGGACTAAACTAACAGGTACTTCCACTATTTTCCAGCTACACTTTTTTTCTGGCCTGCCAGAGTGGAGAAAACTTCCAGCTCTTTGCAAAATGATTTGGCTGGCAGATAATGAATGCTGGAGCCAATATCCCGATAGGAAAGCTGGTGTGTAATCATAAGTGGCGTCTGTTTGCTGGTGGCGGGTGGCATCTATTCACAGGCGAAGTAGTCTTTCAATGGTGCAAACAGATGCCTGATGACGGGGACACTCCAGGACCGGCCCAGGAGCTTCTGTCTGGCACCGCGACCCATGTTGGACACGTCTGTGTAGTGGACAGGGAAGCCAAAGATCCTGCAGGGAAATAACCACAATTACAATCAGTGTCAGAAAGATGCTGAAGCATTACGCCACTAAATATCTTTGATCAGCTTAGATGTGAAAGGGTAGAGAGAGGGGGAGTGACATGTAGCAAAGGGTCCTTGGGCAGGTCAGAATCGAACACGCGGCCCCCTGCGTTGGGGACTGAGCATCTGTATGTGGGCGCATACGCTACCAGGTGTGCTGCCCAGGCGCCCTGTCTATAGTTTTTCCTCCTCACCTCTCTAGCTCAGTGCACCACAGTATGTCCTCCTTTCCATTCATCAGGACAGGGAAGTGTTGATCCTTTCCTTGTTTGATGGAGTTGGAGCGAGTAGTGATGGTGCGCACCTTCCCGAACTACGAAACAACAAATACACTGTCAAACAAGTGCAACCCAGAAGCCATTTTGCAAGGAAAGAACTGTGAAGAGTGACTTAATTCTGTAGAAATATCAAACCTTTGCAACTCTGCCGTGATCCAGACAGTCCTGCAGCTCCAGCTTGTCCATCCCAGAGGCACACAGAGGCCTGAAACAGAGAGGAGGAATCACATATAAATAGTATATAAACATACATAGCTGCTGGCAACACTCACACCGAATATAAAATATAAAATTGGTCTTTTGTGTAGATCACAGTGAAAGTTTAGCCTTAGATTCTGTTGTAACACGTTGAACACCACTGAAAAGACATCAATGTGCAGAGTTGATATTTTTTTTTTTT
>NC_045739.1:1692292-1694361 GCF_008692095.1 Etheostoma spectabile | reverse complement strand
TTAGAAATCATGACTCCAAAGTCTTTCTAAAGCCCTTTCACACATGCATTGCAACCCTGAACTTACACCGCCCCGGACCAACCTCCCTACACAGATTTTTGCCCTTCCATACTACTCACTACGCCGTAAATTCACACTCAATCTCAAGGTAATGTAAGTCAATGAAGGCCAGTGTTGATATAAAAAAGCAAGTGTGCATCTTGACAACACGCCAATAATGACATACAAATTGGCGTGTCATACATACGTCATTTAATGAGATCAATCTGAAGACGCAAATGTCCAAATCAATTGGACGAGAAACCCATGAGCAACTCATTGTCCGGAAAATTCACAGGGAACGAGAGGGCGTGTTGATGACGTTTCTATCAAGCGTCTGTCGCCAAACCAGAATAAAACAAACACTCGAGGGTGAAGAAGAAGAAGGGTGATTTACACAAAGACACTAACAAAAAGGAACTTCTTTCAGTAAGGGCTGACGCCAAAATCATCAGACAAATCCAAGAAACAGCAAAAGACTAATTGGTTATGACCAAATTATGACGCGCATCATGTCCTGTCTCCCGCACACTCTACCTTGTACCGACTATTTCCAGTTAGTAAGAACCCATCTGATTTGGACAATTTCCTGTTGTGTGCTACATGTGAGAAAGGGAAATATTCATATGAGACAACTACTTGAGATGATGAGTTGTTGTCCTTACCTGTTCATACCAGGTAGATTTCCCCAGAAATATCGGGCACGGTGAGCAGCAGAGACTTCGATAGCATCGATCATCACAGGGTTACACTGCCAAAAAAAAACACACCAAGACACAAATTGTATTCAGAAACTCATGGTTTTCATTAACATCACTTCAAATGATTCAACAAAGTCTAAATTAGGTTTCAGGTTGACTAATGTGAATAAAATGAAATTATTTTCTATGGTAATGGATGTCTCTGGTTCCTGTTTTTGATATTTGCAGCTTAACAGTCCATGTGACTCACCTCCAGGAATCGTGAGATGTCCCTCTTGTCGTTGACGCCCATGGCGACCACATTCTCAAACATCCAGAAAAACGGCCGGTCCTCTCCTTCTTTGGGCTTGGCCTCGCTCAGCAGACGGTAAAACTCAAAGAACAGCCTCCCTGTGCCTTCTGGAGACAACAAAGCACCGTCAGAAAACACAGGAATGTAAGCACCTCCCAGTGGCCACTACTTTATAAGATGAAATATATATATATATATATATATATATATATATATTACCCACACCACGCGACACACAAACACACACACACACACACACACACACACACTACCGGTCAAAGTTTGGGGTCACTTACAAATTTCCATCCTCCATTATAGACATATACCAGCTGATCTGAGTGGGGGGCTGATCTTTAATGCAATTCATGCCCATTATCAGCAACCATTCATCCAATGTTCAGAGGCACATTCTGTTTACTAATCTGAACATTTTAAAAATAAACAATGAGAAAACATGGGAGAATCCTTTTGGCAATTATGTAAAGAACATAATGTAATTTGAAAACTGCGAATGGGTTAAAAAAAACAATGCAACTGACCTAGCTTGGTATTCGTTTAAATGTGAGTGGCTAATGAAACTTTGTAAGTGGACCCCAAACCTTTGACCGATAGTGTATATACACTACCGTTCAAAAGTTTGGGGTCACATTGAAATGTCCTTATTTTTGAACACTTATGCACGACATAGCCGTACCCAGTGAGCCAGCGGCGGTTATTGGAGCCAATTTCATCCTCAACAGGACAATGACCCAAACACACCTCCAAATGTCCAAAACTATTATAGAGCAGAAGCAGCAGCTGGTTATCTATCGGTAATGGAGTGGCCAGTGCAGTCACAGATCTGAACCCCATTGAGCTGTTGTGGGAGCAGCTTGACCGTAGGGTACGCAAGAAGTGCCCATCCAACCAATCCAACTGTGGGAGCTGTTCTGGAACTGGGGGGTGCAATTCTCTCCAGATTACCTCAACAAATTAACAGCTAGAATGCCAAAGGTCTGCAATGCTGTAATTGCTGCAAATGGAGGCTTCCTTTGACA
>NC_045739.1:1686620-1691637 GCF_008692095.1 Etheostoma spectabile | reverse complement strand
AAGCAAAGTTTGATGTAAAAAAAATCTTATTTCAAATACAAATCATTATTTCTAACCTCGTCAATGTCTTGACTCTATTTTCTGTTCATTTCACAACGTAAGGTGGTGAATAAGTGTGACTTTTCAGGAAAACACAAAATTGTTGGGGGACCCCAAACTTTTGAACGGTAGTGTGTATAGATAATTTATATATATATATATATATATATATAGCATTGGGTATTTTAGTTTTGGATATAGGAGTATGAAAGCACCAGAAAAAAGCCTTTTTGACAATCTGAAGAACTACAAGTGTTCACCTTGATAAGTAACAACACAATTAAATGACTTTGAAGCATAAGCACCAATTTATGTTTTCCTCCGTGGGTGCTCACGGACGCACGCCCTTATAAAAAAGAAAAGTAGTCAAAAATGTTTGCATTTCAGAACCTTAGGAAATGGACAGCGGCCGACACAAACACACATGCCTATTAATTTGATGATACTGTAAAGCTGTAAAGTAGTAGCTTTCAACTTAGGAAAGTGCCACCTCTCACCAATACAGATAGGATTGGAAATTAGAAGTTGAACTGACACTTCATGGGAAATGAAGAATGAATGGAGCAGGGGACTGACAGCGACATGACCCATCCCACTATGACAGACGCTCCACTTAGCACCAACTGCAATGTTCCATTTTAAATGAATGGAGCCTACTGGCAGTCTTGCACACGTGGTTGCACAGTATCAGTATCAGTGTCTTTTCCTATGCTTTGAAGAGTATTTGCCAAAACAAGTGTTAATAAATATACCCATAGGGTTCAAGGTTCTGTATTTGCAATGTGCACAGAAGTTACAGAAGTAGTTGTTCTGAGGCCTCAGGCACCTCCAACAATGGGAAATAAATCAAAACACAAAACACACATATAATATGAATGAAGAAATATAATTAGATAATAAATATATTTGTGTAAATAGTATTACAAGTAAATAAGGCCCTGTTGTCAACTGGCAGTAAGCTCCATCCTGAGTGATGGGATCACCAGTGGACAGCTCTAAGTAACGGTAAAAACTCTCTGAGGACACATTGAGATAAGATCGCAAAAAAACACATCTGGAGGTGGTTTGAGCCCAATGTGTCCACATTCTCATGCTGTGTTCCAGACACAGGTTTTAGCCCGTGAGTTTCGTCTTCAAGTCACAACTCACGACTTGGTAGCATTCCAGGCAAAGTCACCACAAACCCTTCTAGCTAAGCGTTAGCGGCTAACTATCATTGACGTTAGCTACCGCGAGCTGATACTAGCAATTTCTAGTCAGCGACAAATTTTTGGCTTCATTAAACATAACCTGTAGTAGTACACAATCGTATGTGTATTGTTTTGATTACAATGTGTGGACTTACTTTACGTTGCCTATTTATACTATTTCTCACAGTGTCTTTACAGCATCAACAGTTTATGTGTGTGTGACGTCAAAACTGTAACTGGGAGTACAACGATCTGGTACGAATTCACGATTAGTAAGTTATGAGTTCAACTGCCGTTCCAGGGGACTTTCACAGGTAGAAGGTTGTGAAAACAAGGGATACGGGTTGTCTGAAATGCAATGAGAATGGGAATGTGTCCTGGACCACCTTAGGGACCACCAACTCAACTGTCAGCGGAACTACGCAATCGTTCAAAGTATTTCTCATGTCACAGAAACCACACAAATTAAATAGTGTGTTTTGGATGTTATTATCATATACTGTTAGTGATGTGTCGGCCTTTCTGTTACTGTGCTGCTCTCAGAATACAGTGACGGTATTGTTAGTAACATCCCCAAATTCCCTGATATGAAATATGAATACACATACCCCTGCTCTTATGTCATCTCCTTTTGTTAATCATTAGAATTGTGTTGCCAGAGCTACACTGTGAGCACACTTTCATTCGTTTTAAATTCCTCACAATATTTTGTGAAATGCTTTTATTATGAAGCGGAAAAATTAGAACATGTTGGGTCTTCATCATCAGTAAACCATAGCACAACTCCTACAAGCATGTGAAACATAAAATAAAGTAGATATATATAAAAAAAAAAAAAAAAAAACAGCCCCAGAGATTCAGTTAGAAGCTACAACGTACAGTGGTGTGAAAAAGTTTTGCCCCCTTCCTCATTTCCTGTTCCTTTGCATTTTTGTCACACTTAAGTGTTTCGGAACATCAAACAATTTAACAATAGTCAAGGACAACACAGTAACACAAAAGCAATTTGTAATGAAGGTGTTTATTATAAAAGGTGAAAAAAAATCCAAACCATCATGGCCCTGTGTGAAAAAGTGATTGCCCCCCTTGTTAAAACATACTATAACTGTGGTGTCCACACCTGAGTTCAATTTCTCTGCCACACCCAGGCCTGATTATTGCCACACCTGTCCCCAATCAAGCATCACTTAAATAGGAGCTGTTGACACAGTAAGGTCCACCAGAAGATCCTTAAAAGCTACACATCATGCCGGACCAACCAAGAAATTCAGGAACATGAAAAAAAGTAATTGAATCTATCATGTGGAAAGGTTTATAAAGCCATTTCCAAAGCTTTGGGAATCCAGCGAACCACAGTGAGAGCCATTATCCACAAATGGCGAAGACATGAACATCCAAGAGGTCACAAAGACCCCACAACAACGTCCAAAGAACTGCAGGCCTCACTTGCCTCAATAAGATCAGCGTTCATGCCTCCACCTCAGGAAAGACTGGGCAAAAATGGCCTGCATGGCAGAGTTCCAAGGAGAAAACCACTGCTGAGCAAAAAGACATCAAAGCCTCGTCTCAATTTCTCCACAAACATCTTTGATGCTGAGACTTTGGACAACATCTGTGGACCGATGAGACAAAAGTGGAACTCTTTGGAAGTGTGTGTCCAAGTATATCTGGCGTAAAAGGAACACTGCATTTCAAAAAAGAACTTATACCACGTAAATATGGTGGTGTAGTGTGATGGTCTGGGGCTGTTTTGCTGCTCAGGACCTGGAAGACTTGCCTTGATAAAAGGACTATGAATTCTGCTGTCTACCAAGAGATCCTGAGGAGAATGTTCCACCATCGTTCGTGACTCTCAGCTAAACGAACTTGGGTTCTGCAGCAAGACAATGATCCTAACACCACCAGCAAGTCCACCACCGAATGGCTGAAAAAAACACAATGAAGACTTTGGAGTGGCCTAGCCAAAGTCCTGACCTGAATCCTATTGAGATGTTGTGGTATGACCTTAAAAAGGCCGTTCATGCTCGAAAACCCTCTAATGTAACTGAATTAGGACAATTCTGCAAAGATGAGTGGGCCAAAATTCCTCCAGGACGCTGTAAAAGCCTCATTGCACGTTATCACAAACGCTTGGTTGCAGTTGTTGCTGCTAAGCGTGGCCCAACCAGTTATTAGGTTTAGGGGGCAATCACTTTTTCACACAGGGCCATGATGGTTTGGATTTTTTTTCACCTTTAATAATAAACACCTTCATTTACAAATTGCATTTTGTGTTTACTTGTGTTGTCCTTGACTATTGTTTAAATTGGTTTGATGTTCCGAAACACTTAAGTGGGACAAACATGCAAAGGAACAGGAAATGAGGAAGGGGGCAAACACTTTTTCACACCACTGTACTACGTACTCTCTGGCATTGGACCCGCCGCCGGTCAGCCATATGACTGTGGGCAACACTTTTTCAAGTCATCACACATTCCTAATGTATGCTTTATGTGAGAGTAACAGCTTACATTTATAAATACGCTCATAATCAACCAGCGTCTATGCAAACAGAAATGATGAACGTGTTTATTTGCATTTAGAGCGGGGAAGTGAAATCCAAGAAGTGGTCACTCAGGACGCATTTGAAGGCACATTCTACAGACAGGTGAAAACACACGCAGCTACAGCTGTCCACTTGTGATCAGATGTTTATGCCAATTGAAAACTTTAAGATTGGATGTCAAAAGGAATGTAATGATATGCCGTATAAATCATCTGTGCTTAGAATAACAAACACAGCCTCTGACATGACTTCCTCTGGCAGCCACCTACCATAGAGCCCTTTTCTGGCAGGATTGACGATTGACAGGTCGTTGCAGGGACTTCCTCCTATCACCAGGTCAAATGGACCCCAATCCAGAAGCTGAGAGAGACAACAGCACCACCAAGTGTTAGACTGAGGGAGGGACAACAAAACCACACTGGAACAAAAGTTTACATTTTCCTATTTTTTATGTCTCCTCTGCAACTGTACTTACAAAACTTAGATTTATGTACCAATTATCATCTTATACGTAGTTGAATAAACTTTGTATGCTTGCATCCTTACTATCGCCCCTGTTGCACATATTTTTGTACTTTTGCGTCCCCTGGAATGTGATTTCCTGCACAACTGTACACATTAAAAACAAAGACTTTAAAACAAATATTTTTTTACATATTCTATCGTAAATCTTACTTTGTATTTATATTGTTTTTTTTACAATTATTTTCATTAATCAATCGATTGATTATTTTAAACACTAATCAATCATTTGTTTGGTCCATAAAATGTCTGAAACTATAACAAAATGCCCAGACTATGTGTTTTTTCCATCCAATTTTTCGATAATCCAAATAGGGGCTGATTCATTTTCTGTTGAGTGACAATTTAATGCATCACCTTGGCTCCTAATGTAATTTATTTATTTAACCAGTAACAGGCACAAGGCTGCTAATTTATCCCGCCATCTAAACTCGGCTCAGCCGTTGTCCTCTCACACACAAACGCCTCTTTCCCCAAGACACAAGAGTCTTTTTACAGGGGGACAATGAGGGAGGAGAGGAATCAAAGAGATGGAGAAAAAGAAAGAAATAGGCATTAAGGAGCGAGCACACACACACACACACACACACACACACACGCACGACTAACAAGTGAAAGGGTGTTTGAGGGGATTTACGGAGGTTAAAGCTCTCTGTCCTCTGAACTGAAGCATGCCACTGCAGCTGCCAGCCCGTTTGGTGTGTGTGTGTGTGTGTGTGTG
>NC_045739.1:1666199-1686610 GCF_008692095.1 Etheostoma spectabile | reverse complement strand
TGTGTGTGTGTGTGTGTGTGCATGTGTGTATTATAATGCTACACAACACTACTACAATACTTTCTTTCTGAGAATTATTTTGATTCAACACATTTGCTAGGGTTTGCAGACTGCTAAGTTTTGTTCTTGCTAGTTACCAATGAGAGGAACACATAGTGGATATTGTGAATTGTATTAAGACCAACCCACGTGTGTTTCATAAACATGTTAGTAGACTGCTATGAATATACATATGCGTATATGTATTTGAGTGTATAGTTTATATTTGCATTTATACGTTCTAAGATGTTCAACTAGACTATAGCATATTAGCATAAAAGTCGGCTAGCTGCGTGCTAACACTCACAACGGTCTTGGAGTTGTCAAATGGCAATGTAAGGTGGACCTATGTTTGAGTTACTCTCTCTAAAGTCCAGTTCAGACCAGAGATTTGCTACAAGACCAAATCGTTTTAGAACGTCGCAGGGAAAAGTTGCAGCGGTCGGAACTAGTCCATCTTAGCTCCACTCAAACCAGCTAATGGCGTCGCTGCTACTCAGATGTTGGGGTCTCCAGAGGCTGGTTTTAGGACGTAAGAGACGTCTTCTGTTTCTACAGCCAATGGAGAAGTTAGCTGGTGAGGTCTCCAGAGGCTGGTTTTAGGACATAAGAGACGTCTCCTATCCAACAGCCAATAGAGACGTCCGCTGGTGGAGTCTCCAGAGGCTGGTTTTAGGACATAAGAGACGTCTCCTGTTCAACAGGTAACCGAGAAGTCAGCTGGTGGTAGTCTCCAGAGGCTGTTTTAGGACGTAGAGACGTCTCCTTTCCAACCACTAGAGAAGTCAGCTGGTGGGTTTCCAGAGGCTGGTTTTAGGACGTAAGACGTCTCTGTTAACAGCCAATAGAGAAGTCACGGTGGAGTCTCCAGAGCTGGTTTTAGACGTAAGAGACGTCTCCTGTTCACAGCCAATAGAGACAATGTGGGTAGTCTCCAGACTGGTTTAGAGGACGTAAGAGACGTCTCCTGTTTCTACACCAATGGAGAGTTGCTGGTGAGGTCTCCAGAGCTGGTTTTAGGACGTAAAGACGTCTCCTTCCAACGCCATGAGACGTCACGTTGAGTCCAGACGGGTTTTAGGACTAAGAGACGTCTCCTGTTCAACACAGCACGTAGAATCAGCTGGTGGATTCTCCAGACTGGTTTTAGGACGTAGGACGTCTCCTGTTTCACAGACCAATAGAGAGTCAGCTGGTGGAGTCTCCAGAGGCTGGTTTTAGGACGTAAGAGACGTCTCCTATCCAACAGCCAATAGAGAAGTCAGCTGGTGGAGTTTCCAGAGGCTGGTTTCAGGACGAAAGAGACGTCTCCTGTTTCCACAGCCAATAGAGAAATCAGCTGGTGGAGTCTCCAGAGGCTGGTTTTAGGACGTAAGAGATATCTCCTGTTTCAACAGCCAATAGAGAAGTTAGCTGGTGAGGTCTCCAGAAGCTGGTTTTAGGACGTAAGAGACGTCTCGTATCCAATAGCCAATAGAGACGTCAGCCGGTGGAGTCTCCAGAGGCTGGTTTTAGGACATAAGAGATATCTCCTGTTACAACAGCCAATAGAGAAGTTAGCTGGTGAGGTCTCCAGAAGCTGGTTTTAGGACGTAAGAGACGTCTCCTGTTCAACAGCTAACAGAGAAGTCAGCTGGTGGAGTCTCCAGAAGCTGGTTTTAGAATGTAGTATTGAATATTGTATATGTAATATTGATTATGTTTGTATTATTATTCTCATTTTCATTAACTAATATTAAATCTTACCAAATTCAAATGATTGTAGTGTGATTTTTTCCGAGGATCTGTACCAAACAAAGTTGTTTTCTGTAGTCTGTAGGATAGGATCTGTAGGCCGGGTCGTCTCTGCACCACCACAACACTTCATTCAGAATGCTTTGACACATATTTTGCCTTTAACATATATTGCGCCCCCCTACGATTTGGATATTGCACTAGTTCAAAATGTATATGTATGTGTCTCTAAACCGTATTGTCTTATAAGGGGGAGATGCACATCCCTGCTGACACTCACAACATTTGCTCTCTTACGTTTTTCTTAGAAATGTTCCTGACATCATGGACGTACTGGATCTTTCCTTCATGTCTGACAACCCCCACTGAGATGGAGTCTTCACACACCTCTGACGCCACATACTGGTCCACCTTAAAACCCAGGTCCCTCAGAACCAGGTAGCCTGGAAACACAGTTTGAATTACAACCTGCTGCATTTTGGATGAACGAAACATGAATCCCTGCCTGTCTCCTTTCATTCACAAGTGTCCTCACCAGTAGCAATGCCATCAAACAGGGAGAGGACTCTGATTGGTCGTCTCTGCTCTGCAGGGACTGCTGGGTAAATCTTTGGTTTCTCCTGGAAGATAAACAGCACAAGTTGCAACGAAATTAGGACAAATATGTTTCAGGCATCTAGGAGGCTCGTTGTCATCATCTGGGCAGCTCGACCATCTATTGTGTCTGCTTTTGATCAAAAGATCTCAAATGTCAGCGTCAGACATATTGCTGGAAGATAAACTGCTTTGATGATTCCCTTCAAACTGGAAAAGTGTCTGCCTCAGAAAAATTCTTTAATGCGCCCAGCACCCTTTCTGCCAGCCCAGCCATCTTCGGTCCCGGCACCCACACTGCAAGCCCACACTCACTGCTTCAAATAAATACAATTCTTTACCACCTACTCCAGTCTGCCCCTGAGTTCCGTCCCCCATTCCTGACAAACGCAGCCATTACAACTCTGAATCACAGAACAGGACTATTATGATCACACAACCTTTGTGTTTGGTATGTAAGTCATTTACGGTTTTACTCAACAAATTACAGACATGGTAGATCCACACAGGATTAAGATCATTTACGACCTCTGCAATTAGTAAAAATTCCTACAGTTCCCCAGGTAATACTGGTCCCCTATTTGCCAGGTACTTTTTGAAAGTGCCTGCCATTTTCCAATTTGACTCTCAGATGGCTCTGTGTTAAACCATCAGTCTGGTTACTTCTTTCTCTGTCTTCTACAAACTGAAAGTCTCACAAAGTTAGCATTTCTGCAGGCTGGTTGTGCTGGATTTGGTTGTTCAGATGTTGTTTTTATTTAGTTGACTTCCTGTATGCTGCTGATGCAACCTGTCCCCAGTACAGCAGTACTGGAGGATACTCCTATTCAGATCATTCAACTTTTGCCAAATTTTCTACAAAAACACAAAGGGACTCACAAACTCCTGTCCGTTGTCGTTGGCAAAGAACTCCTGCAGCTTGAGGCTCCAGTCATGCCGTTGCTTCAGGACGCCGTACTGCATCAGCGGCTGGCACATGTAGCATCGCCATGGGTCCAGATAGCGAGCGTTGTTAGACGCCCCGGGATCGACCAGGATGTCCAGACAGTCCACGCAGAAACACCTGGAGGGATGAGAGGAGGAGGGGAACGGACAGAGATTCACATCAGTGGAGGAGCACTTTGTGTGTGTGTGTGTGTGTGTGTGTGTGTGTGTGTGTATGTGCGTGTGTGTGCGTGTGTCGGACCTGCAGCAGTTGGCGTTGCCGCAGAGAAAAACCTCTCGACCTCCACAGCAGACGGTGCAGTAGGACTGGTAACCGTCATCGTCGTACATGTAGGACATCTCCAGGTACACGTCCTGAACACACACACACAAACACACACAATGACTACATGTAGGCTGTTAAAATCAATTTATACACATTTTTTTTGTACAACCCATGGTTTTACTGTTAATCTGGTAAACAGTTTCAACATCACAGTTTGTATAAAGTCAGGGATCATGACATGTTTTTTTGTACATGTTCAGGTGCAACTACCACATGTGCAATTTTGACGGGATTTGTATAGCTTTTTAAGAGTAAAATTCAAGCACTTTCAAGGTGCCTAAACCCAAAATTATCAAGACTTTTAAAGCCTTCATCACCATATCTAGGGATTTGGTCATTTAAAGCATTTAAAAAAAATAATACAGGTCCAAGACACTCCTTGAGTAAAAAGTTAAAAAGCCGTTATTTAGATGGCTATTTCATATTGAAATTGTTAGTACATTAAAATAGAGCTGAGTAACAAACCAGCAAAGAGACACAAACATCCTTCCTCAGCATCTTCACTTTAACTAAGAAGGATTTGGACCGATCTTCTTATTTAAAGTCAAGCAATTATAATATCAGACTATTTAAATAAAAGCCCATTCCTGACCTTCAAAATAACGGTTCAAATGAATGCATTTTCCAAACTTTCAAGACTTTGTCCGGGCCTTGCCTGTTAAAGCAAGAAACCCCAAGATGTCTGTCTGTATTTCATTTAGAGTAAGTGTCCTGATACCCTGAGGTACTGGTTCTGATACCAGAGCTCTGGAAGTGGAGCGCCTAAATGAAATGAATCCATTATCACTTCTACTGGTGACACCTGAGTGTTTCCTGCTGTGACATGTCAATATGTGGGCCAAGATCCCTGAATGCACCACAAACATTATCAACTAGGGCAGAAGGCGCCACTTCAGGAACTCATGAAAACGTAACACTGACTCACATTCATATAATTCAATCAGACAAGCTGCTGATTCTGAAAAACTCATTGGGGCCATACCCTGAACCCAACAGGAAGTCCGCCATTTTGAATTGAGTTTTAAATTAGTGCGATTTTGGCCACATGTCGTACTTGAACAAACTCCTCCTAAAGATTTCCTCCAATCAACTTTAAACTTGGTCTGCGTCATCTTAAGACGTTAAAGATGAAAAGCTATTAAAAGAAAACCTTTTTGTCATAGGGCATGGCCGTCGCATGGCGGCCATTTTATGCATTTTGCCATCAAAACCGGAAGTGGGTGTAACTCGAGTGTACATTGTCCGATTGGCTCAAAACCTTTCAGGATTCATAAGTGTCCACTCTTGACGACATATACACGCCAATATTGGCTAAAAGTCATAAGTAGGCCTAAAAGACAAGGATGCTATACTTCAACAAACTCCTCCTAGAGATTTCATCAGATCGACTTCTAATTAAGTCTGTGTCATCTAAAGACCGAAAGCTTATTAAAAGAAAAACTTTCCGTCAAACAGTGTGAGTGTGGCGTAGCGGCCATTTTGAGTGTTTATTGAGGAACTTTAGTGTATATTTTCCACTTTGACCGAAGTTTCTCACGATCGACAAGAGTCCAGGCTTGAGGACATCTACAGGCCAAAAGTGACTTTTGGTTATAGCGCCCCCCCAAAAGTAACAAGAAATCAGCCTTTTATGACAATGAAATTTACATGAAACTTATAATGTGTGGTCTACATGTGATACTGAGCTGACCCCTATACTCTAGCCACACCCACTTACTCATGCCACTCCCCCTTTCATAACATTTGAAAGGTAGGGGTCTAAGGTAGAGTGTTGTGTGAGGTGTCATTGAACTCAGCAGAGTTCCTTCTTCATTGGAGAAGGTTTTGCTCACCCCTTATGCTTAAACCACGCCCCCTGTCATAGCTGGTGACGCGTTTAAGGTAGAGTCTTATGTGAAGTATCAATGAACTCAGCAGAGACTTCCTTTTTATTGGTAAAGGTTTGCCGTGACCCCTATTATTTGGCCACGCCCCCTTTCAAAGCTAATGAACTGTATGACGTAAAGTCTTGTGTGAGGCATCAGTAAGCTCAGCAGGGAGTTCCCTTTTCATTGGTGATGATTTGCAGTGCTAGAGTGCCGCGCAAATGCACGGTCGCAAGAGGAGTGAGGGCCCGCCCAATGCTGCTTGCGGCTTTCATTTTTTTGTTTATGCTCTACCTTGCATGTTTGGCACAGGCCTCCTTCAAACAGCGGGTGGAAGGTTGCTGTTCTCGTCTTTCCACAAGAGAGACAGAACTCTGCCAAGACACACACATACAGACAAAATCAATGAACAGTAGAAAAAGTGAATGACAAAGGAAATGACACACCGAAAGTTCAGCATAATGATAAAGTATTTTTTGCATACGATAATGTTTATTTTTTGCATATTTAAACATAACATTGATTTCAGAAAACTGAACTAAAAAAAAAACTGTCTTAAAGCTTTGGTGCATAGCCTTTTGATATTAATGAATGTCCGTTACATTCAAGCCATTAACAAATTAGTTGCTACAAAGCTAATTAAGTATATCAGCTCTACACAACTCTCTCAGCATTTCTCAGTGTGAATATGTTCAGAAGATTGTGGCGTTTGGCAACTTTCCCGCTCAGAAACTCGAGTGAAGATAATGACCTCTTCTGAAGAGTCACAAGGAGATTTTGTTTGTGCTAGCCATCCACAACGTTACTGCCGAATCGCTTCCTGATTTCACAAACTTAACAAATGGTGCCGCTATTGCCTTCATTTTGACAGCCTAGTTAAAACATTGACCTTATTCACCATCCGGCACACAGAAACATGCAATGAAAAAGAGTCTTTACCTTCTATACTTCTTTTATTCTTCAGAACTTCATTCACCATTTGTTCTGAGAGGTAAAGAACAATGTTAAAAAAGCATTAAAACACAAGCACATTAGAATAAGGGGTAAAGAGCCTGGAACACTGGGGATTTGGAATTCCATCCTATTTCTAACTAGAAGCCTGATTAAAAGATTGTAACTGGATTTTTTATGCCATATTTATTTAATTTACTGATAATTTTACTGATTATTTTACTACTACTGCACTTTTTGTCTGCTCAGCTTGTACATTGTACTTTTTGTCACATTCCTTGTGACCAGGATAACTCATACTTTGACTGAAAATGTTATTTCACTATCTGACCTCGTCTTATTTGTCTTCTTGAAGCTGTGTCATATGAGCTATTGTTTGTCATATTTGTCAAATAAAAATTTAAACTACAGAACACACAAACACATTTTCACTTTGCAGGCAAACTCAAATGAATGCCCTCTTCCTCCATCCTCTACACTACCAATTAAAATATATTTAAAAAATGTAATGACTAAAAACAAATACCAAACTTCATTTTTTTTATTACTGTAGTGTGGAAATTGCGGCAAGATGCAAGAGACAATTTCTCACTTTGAGCACACGAAAAGCGTGGCTCGTTTATTCAACAGGAGAAAACCCCAGAACACAGAACAAGGCACTACGCTCAACGCCAACCTCATAACGTCCCACGTCATCACGCCTTCACAACATTTAAAGGGGCCGTGTTCCCTGAACCGTTATTAACTGTGGTGACTCAAAGGCAGTGAATTACATGTGTAATTAAATGTGTGTGGAACAACACTTATCAACAAGGTGAATTATGTATGTCACAGTCACTACAGTAGTTCCTTTTCATAACTCCATATTGAGCAAAAATACTATGACAAATGAAATTTTACTACTTAAAAAAAATGAATTATATTTTATGTCAGAATAAAACACAACACAAAGGTCACATACCAAATGATAAAAACAAACTCAGAGACCCTATTTCCATATTTTATATGATAATTGCAGCATTCTGAGATGTGTATATGTACCTCTGCTATAGGACTCCTCATGGGCGGCCTTGCTCTTGCAGACGCTGGCTTTCGGCCGCTTGGCGCTGGGGAAATACTCTGGCAGGGAAACATCGAGGACCTGGTGGTCCAGAGGGTTACTGTCTGCAGGGAGACACCAACACAGACTTTATTCTTTATTATATAAATTATATATTCTTTCTTTATTAGACTTTATTCTTCATCCATGCTGAATGGCACTTTGTTAAGAATGAACAGCATATGACTAGGGTTGGGTGTTGTTTGTATTTCTCCAATACCAGTGCTAAAACGTGCCTGAACGGGGCCTGAAGGGATTCTTCTAAAAAAAAGTGCACAAAGCGACAGTCAGTGACATTAATTATTTAACACTTGTATATTGCAATGGCCATATGATTTAAATTGAAATCTTATTATCGTATTTAAAATGTAGAAACTTCTTTCACCAGTCAATTGCTGTTAAACAACCAAGAGACCACTAGATGGCTGAAGGGAGCTTTACAACAACAGCTTGAGTTTCTTGTGGTGCAATTGAATGAACAGATAGATAGATAGATAGATAGATAGATAGATAGATAGATAGATAGATAGATAGATAGATAGATAGATAGATAGATAGTGCTGTCAGTTAAAGTCAGTTATTATTAAAGGCGTTAACACAAACCCATTTTAACGGCGTCAATTTTTTTATCGTGACAATAACGTTGCTAAGATTCTGAATGCAAAGTTTCCTTTTTAAAAGTTACCAAATGTTGCAATAACCAGTCCAAATTGATCTGTGTGTTTGGTTGTTGTGAACTGAGCTATCATCGCAGGACATCCAGTCTGAAATACCACCCGATGGCCAAGCACACAGCTGATGCCCCTCCATCCGTCAAAGTATTATTTTCATCCTTTTATTGATCGACAGTGCTACATTGTGTGAGAGATTATTTGCTCCAAGTGAAAATGTTAATGTCAAATTCAACACTACAGTAGGCTATATGCCAATGTTGTTTTCAATTTAAAAAAAAAACATTTGCACAAAGCAAGCGAATCTACTTTTTATGTTGATGAGAGCATTAAAATGAGAAAAAATAATGGGACAAAAAGACATCAAGGGACATTTAGAATAGATAAAAATGTGCCACTAATTGAGATTACTTGTGAGTTAACTATGACATTAATGCGATTAATCACGATTAAATATTTGAATCGTTTGACAGCACTAATAAATAGATACTTTATTCATCTTGAGGGAAATATTAGGCATCCAATAGCTTAGACAACCATAACACAACAAACACACACACATATATATCTCACATAGATAAAAAATCACTCACAGAAATTTAAAGAGTTAACAATGTGTGATTACAAAGTTCTGGTATGGACTGATCATGCAATGACCATGATAGGGTGCTATTGTAGAGTGTGTGCAGTAGTGGTGGTAAAAAAGTGAACAGTGCAATAGCTTATAGCTTTATAATTATAAAAATTTTAAATTAACTATGACTATGAAAAGATGAGTGTAGACATAATGGAATTGCTTGACAAACAAGAAAATAAATAATATACTTAAAAAACAATTTCTAACAGGCATCAGCTGTTAACTAGCATCAGCTGCAGTGATGCCTTTAAGGTGTGTTCGGGAGCACCAGTGATGCTTCTGTTGCCTTTAAGGTGTGTTCGGGAGCACCAGTGATGCTTCTGTTGCCTTTAAGGTGTGTGTGTGGGGAGACCCAGTGAGCTTCTGTTTGCCTTTAAGGTGTGTTCGGGGATGCACCAGTGATGCTTCTGTTGCCTTTAAGGTGTGTTCGGGAGCACCAGTGATGCTTCTGTTGCCTTTAAGGTGTGTTCGGGAGCACCAGTGATGCTTCTGTTGCCTTTAAGGTGTGTTCGGGAGCACCATTGATGCTTCTGTTGCCTTTAGGTGTGTTCGGAGCACCATTGATGCTTCTGTTGCCTTTAGGTGTTTCGGAGCCCCATGATGCTTCTGTTGCCTTTAAGGTGTTTACGGGACCCCGGTGTCTTCCTGTTGCCTTTAAGGTGTGTTTGGGAGCCCAGTGATGCTTCTTTCTTTAAGGTTGGCAGGAGCACCGTGAGCTTCTGTTGCCTTTGGTGTGTTGGGAGCACCAGTGATGCTTCTGTTGCCTTTAAGGTGTGTTCGGAGCACCAGTGATGCTTCTGTTGCCTTTAAGGTTGTGTCGGGAGCACCATGATGCTTCTTGTTGCCTTAAGTGTGGGTTTGGAGCACCAGTGAGCTCTGTTGCCTTTAAGGTGTGTTCGGGAGCACCAGTGATGCTTCTGTTGCCTTAAGGTGTGTTCGGGAGCACCAGTGATGCTCTGTTGCCTTTAGGTGTTTCGGGAGCACCATGATGCTTCTTTTGCCTTAAGGGTTGTTAGGAGCCCAGTGAGCTTCTTCTGTGCCTTTAAGGTGTTTGGAGCCCCAGTGATGCTTCTGTACCTTTAAGGTGTGTTCGGGAGCACCAGTGATGCTTCTGTTGCCTTTAAGGTGTGTTAGGGAGCACCAGTGATGCTTCTGTTGCCTTTAAGGTGTGTTTGGGAGCCCCAGTGATGCTTCTGTTGCCTTTAAGGTGTGTTCGGGAGCACCAGTGATGCTTCTGTTGCCTTTAAGGTGTGTTCGGGAGCACCAGTGATGCTTCTGTTGCCTTTAAGGTGTGTTCGGGAGCACCAGTGATGCTTCTGTTGCCTTTAAGGTGTGTTCGGGAGCACCAGTGATGCTTCTGTTGCCTTTAAGGTGTGTTCGGGAGCACCAGTGATGCTTCTGTTGCCTTTAAGGTGTGTTCGGGAGCACCAGTGATGCTTCTGTTGCCTTTAAGGTGTGTTCGGGAGCACCAGTGATGCTTCTGTTGCCTTTAAGGTGTGTTCGGGAGCACCAGTGATGCTTCTGTTGCCTTTAAGGTGTGTTCGGGAGCACCAGTGATGCTTCTATTGCCTTTAAGGTCTGTTCGGGAGCACCAGCGGTAGGGCTGAACGATGAATCCTTTTCAAATCAAAATCAAAAGATTTTGTACAGAAATGTCTATTTTCAGTTATTTTTCATTTATTTTGTATAACTTTATTTAACATGATGGTAGAAGGTGTAATATGCAGATGCTTCTGTTGATTACACATTTCAAGTTACAAGAAAGTACTGATTTTCTTTTATTGGAATTATTTTTTATTATTATGACTGACTTTTGTGATAAATATTCTGTTTTTGACTGTTCAAGGTTCCATGCTTATTAAAAGAAAAACACGTATTGCTGGCAGTTCATATCCATGTTCTAATCCCCGCAGAAGAATATAGAGCAGGTTTGATGGTGTCTCATGTTATTAATCATCACCATCATCACGTGCATTCTAATAATACCTATCTTGCATTAAGTTACTAAGTACTTTCAAGACATCCACCGATGTTCAATATGGCTTATTGTGCATTAATAGCCCAGCCCAATAGGGCACAATCATGTTAACCTTTTCACAATAAAAACCCTAGACATATAACCTACACTGCGTACTGTTTACCAGAGAGAAATAATTTCACTCAGAGTGTTTTGCTAAAAAGAAACTAAATAGTTTACAGTAGCTTAGTGTAAGTTTCCTGACCGTGATGGAGTCTCCGGACCTAACCCCCGTCACTCCACTCAGCAGCCGGGAAATAAGACTAGACACGTCCGCTGGTCTGGAGGCGCTGCAGCATTTGTGCTCAAACTGCAGACTCTACCTACCCTACTGTACATTCACATTTATTTATATCTTCACCGCCAAATGCTCTCCTCTGCTCCGATCGCTCCTTCCCGTCTGCTCACATTGCATCGCCTGTCAGTGATGTGAGCTGACCAAGGCGGGGAAGTTCTGTCAGCTCGACATCCCAGTGTTTTTTTTGTTTTACTGGTTAACGTGATCTAACAAGATGTTTGGCCCTGGGCCTTTAGAGGCCCAGTTGACCATATAGTCAATCCGGCCCAGACCAGAGGGCAGGGCAGGCATTTAAATGGCACAGAAATGAGGCACCAAAATCTGTGTTGTCTTGTATATTATCATGAATACATATGTTTTATAAGACTGCTGCCCTGCTCACCGGCACTGTGCGTAGGTTTGAGTCCCTCCTCTCCTTTGGGCAGGAAGCCGTCATTGGCCCAGTCCAGCATGGGCTTGACCTGGTCGTCTAGATTGTCGGACTCACAAGGGGGAAACTTCTTCTCCGCCCGGATGCTGGCCATCTATAATGAAGAGATGTGACACAATGTGTGAGAAAGAGACAGAAGTATTCAGATCCTGTACTGTGAAAATACACCATTACAAGTAAAAGTCCTGCATTTAAGGTGTTACTTATGTAAAAGTACAGAACCCTTAAAAGTATTATATAGTAGTAGTAGCATATATATATATATATATATATATATATATATATATATATATATATATATATATATATATATATATATATATATATATGTAGTATATATATTATATTATTATATTATATTCAATTATCATTACTAATGCATAAATTTGCAAGCAACAAGTAGTGATTATTTACATGGAGTCTGGTGGGTTTGGTGATGGTGATTTCAGGGCTGTTTCATGTTAAATTAAAAGGATCTTACTCTTTAATCTAAAAGGTCTTTCTCTAAGAATATTAATCTAGAATATTAATCTGGGTCTGTCAGCAGCAACAACACAACTTTTAGTGGACGGAGAGGGTTACATCCCAGATGTTTTGCTGCTGACGGTTACAGCGGTCACGCTCATTACCAGACTGTTTTATAAAAATGTTGTTCACATTAGTTACTTATGCTGCATTCCACGCAACCTGTAACCCATGTTTTCACAACCTTCTACCTGTAAAAGTGTCCTGGAACAGCAGAAGAACTTGGAACTTACTACCAATGAACTCATACCACATCGTTGTACTCCCAGTAACACACATAAACAACAATGGCGACACCTGTTGATGCTGTACAGACGCCGGTGATGAATGGTGAGAAATAGAAAAAAATATACACTACCGTTCAAAAGTTTGGGGTCACCCAAACAATTTTGAGTTTTCCTGAAAAGTCACACTTATTCACCACCATACGTTGTGAAATGAATAGAAAATCGGTCAAGACATTGACAAGGTTAGAAATAATGACTTGTATTGTAAATAAGATTTGTTTTTTTACATCAACTTTGCTTTCGTCAAAGAATCCCCTCTTGCAGCAATTACAGCATTGCAGACCTTTGGCATTCTAGCTGTTAATTTGTTGAGGTAATCTGGAGAAATTGCACCCCACGCTTCCAGAAGCAGCTCCACAAGTTGGATTGGTTGGATGGGCACTTCTTGCGTACCATACGCAGCTGCCCAGTCATGGTCAGATCTGGTACTGCCTGCCACTCATTACCGATAGAATACCAGCTGCCTGCTTCTGCTCTAAATGTTTGGACAATTTGGAGGGTTTTTAGGGTCATTGTCCTGTTGTGGATGAAATTGGCTCCAATCAAGCGCTGTCCACTGGGTATGGCATGGCGTTGCAAAACTGAGTGATAGCCTTCCTTATTCAGAATCCCTTTTACCCTGTACAAATCCCCCCTTACCAGTACCAACGCAACCCCAGACCACACATGCTTAACAGATGGCGTCAGGCATTCTTCCAGCATCTTTTCATTTGTTCTGCGTCTCACAAACGTTCTTTTTGTGATCCAAACACCTCAAACTTGGATTCATCCGTCCACCAACACTTTTTTCCAGTCTTCCTCTGTCCAATGTCTGTGTTCTTTTGCCCATCTTAATCTTTTTCTTTTATGGCCAGTCTCAATATGGCTTTTTCTTGCCACTCTGCCCTGAAGCCCAGAATCGAATACTGTAGATGTTGACACTGGTGTTTTGCGGGTACTATTTAATGAAGATGCCAGTGGGACCTGTGAGGCGTCTGTTCTCAAACTAGAGACTCTAATGTACTTATCTTCTTGCTCAGTTGTGCAACGCGGCCTCCCACTTCTTTTTCTACTCTTGGTTAGAGCCTGTTTGTGCTGTCCTCTGAAGGGAGTAGTACACACCGTTGTAGGAAATCTTCAATTTCTTAGCAATGTCTCGCATATAGCCTTCACTTCTAAGGACAAGAATAGACTGTCGAGTTTCAGACAAAGTTCTCTTTTTCTGGCCATTTTGAGCGTTTAATTGACCCCACAAATGTGACGCTCCAGAAACTCAATCTGCTCAAAGGAAGGTCAGTTTTGTAGCTTCTGTAACGACCTAAACTGTTTTCAGATGTGTGAACATGATTGCAAAAGTGTTTTCTAATCATCAATTAGCCTTCTGAGCCAATGAGCAAACACATTGTACCATTAGAACACTGGAGTTCTTCAAAGTTAAGACTAGTTTAAAGTTATCTTCATTGAAAAGTACAGTGCTTTTCCTTCAAAAATAAGGACATTTCAATGTGACCCCAAACTTTTGAACGGTAGTGTACATAAATAGGCAATGTAAAGTAATTCCGCACATTGTAATCAAAACAATACACATACAATTTCGTACTACTACACGACGACTAGAAGCTAACGCTAGCTAACATCAAAGGTAGCCGCTAGCTAATGCTAGCTGGAAGAGTTTGTGGTGACTTTGAGCACAAACCTTAAGAGATTAAACCTTTTTGTTTATTATCTGTTGTGGGACTAC
The DNA here is from genome assembly GCF_008692095.1 of Etheostoma spectabile. Classification (NCBI taxonomy): domain Eukaryota; kingdom Metazoa; phylum Chordata; class Actinopteri; order Perciformes; family Percidae; genus Etheostoma; species Etheostoma spectabile. The sequence goes on along the minus strand of NC_045739.1, from coordinate 1,672,473 downwards.
ATATTTACTGCCTGACTCTCTACCTTAATAGTGTTGTCCATCTGCTTTATATTCTAACTTGCTATTCTGTTCTTGGCAGAGGCGGCTGTGGCTCAGTGGTAGAGCGGTTGCCTGCCAATCGGAAGGTTGGTGGTTTGATCCCTTGCCCTGCAGTCCCATGTCGAAGTGTCCTTGGGCGAGACACTGAACCCCGAGTTGCCCCCGGTGCTGCGCATCGGTGTGTGATTGTCTATATCTGATGAGCAGGTGGCACCTTGTACAGCAGCCTCGGCCACAGTGTGTGAATGGTGAATGTATCCTGTATGATGTAAAAGCGCTTTGAGTAGTCGTTAAGACTAGAAAAGCGCTATATAAATACAGCACATTTAAACACAACATATTTTTACAGCAAACCTCAGATATGGAACATATTCAGCACACACAGTTTAATTATATAGTAGTTAGTTTCCATAGTGTTTGCTAGTTTAGTATTAATTAGTTATATAGTACTCAGTTTTCAGAGTGTTTGCTAGTTTAGTTTTATGCTGCGTTCGAGACACTGGTTTTTACAAGACAGGACTCAGGACTTGGTAGCGTTCCACGCAAAGTCACCACAAACCCTTCTAGCTAGCGTTAGCTACCGCTCGCGGATACTAACAATTTCTAGATGGCAACATACTTTTGGATTCATTAATGGTGGTCGTACACAATCCTATGTGTATTATTTTGATTACAATGTGTGGAATTACTTTACGTTGCCTTTTTATATTGTTTCTCACGTCGTCTGTACGGCATCAACAGGGGTCGCCATCGTTGTTTATGAGTGTGTGACGTCAAAACTGTAACTGGGAATACAACAATCTGGTAAAAGTTCACAAGTAGTAAGTTATGGGTTGCCTAGAACGCATTAGTTTAGTTATATAGTAGTTATGAGAGTGTATTTGCTACTTTAGTTTTAGTTTAGTTACATAGTAGTTTTGTGATTGCTAGTTTGGATTTAGTTTCAGTTTTTCAGAACGGTTTAGTTTTAGTTTTAAAGTAGTTTGAGTTTGATGTTGTCAGGGCCAGGGATAATGTCTCAGAAGTATGTAACTACATATGCATACAAAATGCTAGACAAAAGCCAGGGTGTTTAAAGTTGAAACTTTGCCCTATTGTCCGATGTGAAGCGTACCTCCAGTGCTTGGAAGATCGCCCTGCGGTACGATGCCAGCTTGGTGTATGAAGCCTGGCTGAAGAACTTGGGGAAGGCAGTGATGGAGTCCAGTTTGTCTGCAGAAACCTGGAGAGAGAAAACGCTGTGGCATCAAACAAAGCATGACATGTGCAACTATTGTTTGATTTCCTTCTCCCTCCCTCTTTCAACCTGTCTGTTTTTTTCCTTCTTCCTTCCTCACCTCAGAGAACTTGCCGTCTCCAAACCACTGCAGCCACCTCATGCCGTGGCTGGCCTGTCGCTTGCCGGTGGCGCGCCACGTCACCACGATGCCGGGCCACCAGGAGAAGCCCTTGATTTTCCCCCACACCAGCTCCCCGATGCCAAAACCCTTGCTGTCCTGGATGGAGAAGAGGATTGGGTCACGACAAGAACTTTGTGCTATGACAGAGCTAGCAAAATATAAGCAGTTTGGCAATATTTTACACAGGAAAATGTCACCAGTAAAACGGGTTTAGGGCGCCTGGGTAGCTAATGTGGTAGAGCATGCACCCATGTGCAGAGGCTGAGTCCCTGACCCAGCGGCCCGATGCTGCATGTCATTCTCCCTCTCCCTCCACTTTCATAGCTAGGCTGTCCTGTCACAAGCAAAGGCCTTAAAAAAGCCCAAAAAATTATCTTAACCCTTGTGTTGTCTTTCCGTCAACCGTGCAACTTGTTTTGTTTTTCTGGATCAAAATAAAAAATTATTTATTATTAATTAGTCATTTTTAAAGACACTTTAATCACTTTCTACTTTTAATCACTTTATTCTAAGTTTTTTGTCACCTTTCCGATGTTTTGTCGATGTTTTCTGTGTTTCTTGACACTTTTGAAACTTTTTCTACTTTTTTGTCACTGTTCATGAAATTTTAAAAGGTCCCATGGCATACAAATGTCACTTTATGAGTTTTTTTAACGTTAATATGCGTTCCCCCAGCGTGCCTATGCCCCCCAGTGGCTAGAAATGGTGATAGGTGTAACCCGAGCCCCGGGTATTCTGCTCTGCCTTTGAGAATATGAAAGCTCAGATGGGCCAATCTGGAATCTTGCCCCTTATGAGGTTATAAGGGGCAAGGTTACCTCCCCTTTCTCTGCTTTGCCCGCTCAGAGAATCCCCCCCCCCCCCCCCCCCCCCCCCCCCCCCCCCCCATGAGAGAGACATCATGGCTTTCAAACGAGCAAATTGGCAGCTGGTCAAGGCCACACCCCCAGCCTCCACTTCAGATACAGTATTAGGGGACCACTAAGGTATATATAAAAGCATCCAAAGTACACCATGTCATTGGACCTTTAAAGTTTTTTTTACATTTTTGTCACATTATTGTTGATTTTTTTTGTCGTCCTTTAAAAAAGAAAAAATTCAAATACTCTACAATTTAATAAAACACTCGCATTCAATGAAAGTAGTGAACTAATCATTTACTTTACTTGTGACGAGCATTGTACAGAACCATCCACGGTACTTTTTTTTGACTAGTTGGTTGAAAGAAAACATACATTTCTGATATAGAAACTTTTGGAAAACGGATCAAATGTGACCCAAGGACAACAGGAGGGTTAAAAAAAAAGGTTTGGAGGGGATGGCACTAGATTTGGCAATTTCAGTTTTACTACTGGTTATACTGTTAATATTTGACATTTGAAATGTCTTTTATTTAACTTAAGTTTGGCTGCACAGTTTTTTAAAATTGTTATTATTTCTGGATTTCTTTATTTTTGTTCTTTTTCAGTTATGACTGAATAGATAATAAAAGAAAGTTCTTTGGCATTCATTCTCTGTATGTTACAGAGTTTAACAACAATCACAGCAATCAGAGAACAGCCATTAGGGTAAGCAGTAATCAGCTGTTAAAATCCATTGGATTTGACACAATAGTATTGGATCGGTGCTCGTTATAGGCCGATACGCAACTTCAGGTGTCGGGGAAGGGAAAAATGGTATAATCTCTACATGAAAGTGTTGTAAATTATGTTTTCACCTCTGTTCGTTGCATAAATGTCCCAATCTAAAAAGAATCACAAACATGAACTGCAGAGTGTTTGACATCAGTCTACACCTGTTGTCTAACTTCCTCCTTTGCTCAGGTGCGTCTTGTCATTCTACTGTTAGCTTATGTATGTCCCTAAAAAAAGCAGCAGGTGGGATTTCTTGCAAACAAATCCCAGTTAAGCCCAGGCTTTGCGATCCTTCAGTCCGCCTTAAGAGAAGAAACCCATTAGGCTTTTGTGATGGAGTCTGATTCCTCTAAAGAATACCACGCTCCACTGAGTCCTGCCGGGATCAAGTGAAAACACACTGGGATGCATCAACATACGCAAAAAAAGCATGTGTATTGTGAGATGGCATGCTCACAGACATGAGACATGCAGGAGGAGGACATGCAAACACACACACACTACAATGAAACTATTGATACAGAGCAAACACAGACGTGTGTGTGTGTGTGTGTGTGTGTGTGTGTGTGTGTGTGTGTGTGTGTGTGTGTGTGTGTGTGGCCATCTGCACTAACACAAGGCCAGGTGGAGGAGGCTCGGCGGTTTGGGAAAGGAGTTACCCTGCTCCTCTTTCTATCGCTGCTTAACTTCCACTTCTCCTTTTCAAATATGTTTGATACAGCTGGTTCTCTCCTACATCTCTCTCTCTCTCTCTCTCTCTCTCTCGCTCTCTCTTTTCTTCTAGATTTCTGATATATTTCTGTAGGCTCTGTAAGATGACTGTATGGTCAAGTGAAAAAATGAATATGTTTGATGTAGATTGGATAAAATGTGCAGGAAAATGTAACATAGCTGAAAATCTGATAGAACCAAGCATATATTGATGTGAAACTCCTCCTTTGTCTTATGGTTTAGGAGTTGTACCAAACATTATTCTGGCCTGGCTGAACTTAAGTTCTACTAACTCCACCAAATAGAAGATAATACACATTAAAACAGGGTCTTACTGTCAGAATATTAAGCAGGTCTGCATGACTGGGTTAACATGACCAAATAAAAGGATATCTTATCATATTGGTAATTTCTCCTTTAACTGGTACATTTGAGGGGTTGTGTTTAAATAATTCAATATTTATTAGGATGGATTTAAACACACTGTATCTGCATTTTAAGACACATTCAGCATTTGCAGACATCCAGTTTTTGTTTCTTTGTACTATCAATTCTTAGAAGATCTTCCATCTGCCCCTAAAGATAGATTCAAGCTGTTATCCAATTCTCTCCCCTCCATCCTTCCTCCTCCTCCAAACACACATCTCTCTCACAAGTCTTACATTGTACTCCGGCTGGATCTCGGAGCTAGACGAGGTGCTGATGCTCTGGGCCGAGTCCTTGGAGTCTTGTTCCATCAACTCCAGACGGGGTGCCTCGGGGACCCTGCCGGACACAGCCACGGCCACAGCCAACCGAGGAGCACCACCACCACCACCACCGCACTGGCGGAGAGAGAGAGAGATAAAGAGAGAGATAAAGAGAGAGATAAAGAGGGAGGTTAATTAGATTCACACAATAATTTGTGTGAGAGCAAACATTTTTTACATCTCATCATCTCTCTTTCATACTGATTTTAACTGTGCAGAACGACTCTTCACCTCAGGACAGACTGTAGACACACACACACACTACTCAGAATTAGGCCTGAATAAGAATAAGAATAAACTCAAATAAGAGAGAAGAATTAGTTTATTTAATGTGTTTACCAGTAACATGCTGTGCTCCTGTTTGCGGCTCTGCCTGCGAGGTTTGTTGTGTGTGTGCCGCGTCAGACCGGCCTGGAAGATGGTCCTGGGTCGAGGCGTCTGTCTCAAACTCAACTGAGACGCTCCCGAAGTCTTGTCCTGGAAAACACACTCAGGGGATTAAATGTCACGTTTCCCCAAAGATTTCTGACCACAATTTCCCCAAAGTCAAGCGCATGTTTGTGTTCATACCTTGCTGTAGGAGTCCCAGGTAGCTTCCTCCTCCTCTGACCTCTTCCTGCTCCTCTTCCTGCTTCCCCCTGAACACTGGTTACCATCTGAGAAGAGTTCGCAAGAGATGAACAGAAGGTTTGACAGATGGGCGAAAAGAAACCCAGTATTTCCAAGAGATAACGTGACAGACAGAAGGCCGTAGGACTCGGTTGTTTTGTCTCTGTAATGCAAACGATGCATTTGGGGTTCAAGTGCTAAATTTCAGCTTGAAAGCGATCAGTTTATTCCAGAGAAAGCAGCAGGTCAGTTATCCAAAACATTCAGGCTAAGGGCCTTCCTTAATCTGCATTCCTGTATGGATTTGTGTCCTTGCGTCCCTATGAAACGTCTTCTGTGGCCAATGTACTGTCCCAATACACAGGTTCATATTTTGCCAGTTCCCAGAAATGTTCATGCCACGTCCATTTTACCAATGATGCATTGGTTGGTAACTTGTATGAACCTGGCAGCACCCGTATCCCAACATTCATTTTGGCACTCAACATTTTTACAATATCCTTCATGTAATTTTTCACTGAATTCGATTTGAGTTCAATTGAGTTCATTCTTCCGAGAACAACTAGCAAGAACGTTCTTTCCAAGAACACAAGCCTGTTCTTTGTGTTCCATCGAACTGATTGACCAGACTAAGGGCAAAATAAATAAACAAAAAAACAATCAAGAGGGTGAAGGTGGCGGCTTTACTTTGAGTCTGACGCTAGATGGAGTTTTAAGCCCCCACTGTGTCCTTCTAAGCAGCGCTGCACCCGTTGACTTCAAGGCACCTAACCCTAACCATTTCCTAATCCCAGTGCCTTCCAGTCAGCGCTGCCTGGAAGGAGACACTGGGGGCTTAAAACAGAGATAAACAAGTCTGACACTTCAGTGAATCACTGAGTATGAAGGTTTGACAACAAATATCACATTTAAGTAAAGTTTATCGTACATTCTGTTCTCCTGAAGTTGATGGATCATGTGGCAATGATTTATTTTACAGATCTGTAAGTTCCCAATAATTCCCTGAAAAGAGCTCTTTGCTACTGTAAAGAAAGGTACTCTTCATTGCCAATATTTTGCAGTATTAGTACTTTAAAGCACAATGTATACATTACTGGCAAAGCACAAAGTTTCAAATGGCAGAATGTTTTAT
>NC_045739.1:1665305-1666189 GCF_008692095.1 Etheostoma spectabile | reverse complement strand
GTAATAATTAGAGCTGGGCAATATATTGATATTATTCTGATATTGTGATATGAGACTAGATATTGTCTTAGATTTTGGATATTGTAATAAATAATATGTAAGATTTAATTATATTAAAGTGTCTTTTCCTGATTTTAAAGGCTGCATTGCAGTAAAGGGATGTCATTTTCTGAACTTACCAGACTGTTCTAGCTCTTCTATTATTTACCTTTACCCCCCTAGTTATTATATCCAGATTACTGAAGATTATTTATCTAAAATCTCATATTAAAGATAATTTGTGAAAGCACCAATTGTCAACCCTATAATATCACCACAAGTTCAGTGCCCATCTGCCATCTCCGTTTTCCCAACCATAGTTCTCAATCGCATTTTCCCTTTCCAGAAAGCGTCCAATGACTTAATATCAGTTCCTTTCTTTAAAATTAGCCTAAAGGGAACTATGAGACCTGTGAAATTAACCCTCAAAGAATAATAAGGGCAATAAAACACTAATACAAAATGCTACAGTACAGAAACGACATAAAAGACATGTTTAAATACTTGTTGAATACAGTACACTTTTGAGGTGTGTATGCACCTTGAGGTGAGGCGGCATCTCCGTTCTGCTTGGGGCTGAAGGGGGAGGGCGGTTCAGCCGCGGTCAGAGGGCTGTTCTCATTAATCAGCTCCACGCCACTGTCATTCTCTGATAGGCCCTCAGCTGGAGCCGTGTCTCCATTAACCGGTGCCTGTGGAGAGAGGAAGACTTTAATCTAACCAGCCTGACTGTTACTGTCAAGCTGTACACTCTATGCATTAACCCCTGGTCCAAACGCTAAGTATAAAAGTGTGTTGCAATATTTATAATAATAATAATAATAATAATACATTTTATTTAACAG
>NC_045739.1:1665084-1665295 GCF_008692095.1 Etheostoma spectabile | reverse complement strand
AGCACTCAAGGTCGCTTTACAGACAATAAAAGACAGATATAGGGAACAGAAAAGTATAAACAGTTATGAAAAAAATGACAGGAACAGTGTATTTACAAATATGCAAGCTGGAACAGGTGGGTTTTTAGTCTAGTTTTGAACAGGGGAAGAGAGTCAATAATGCGGAGGTCTGGTGGGAGTGAGTTCCAGAGCTGGGGAGCAGAGCGGCTGA
>NC_045739.1:1660534-1665074 GCF_008692095.1 Etheostoma spectabile | reverse complement strand
CCCCATGGTGACAAGTCAAGCTGGGGGTACAGTGAGGTGGATAAAGGAGGAGGATCTGAGGGAGCGGGAGGGGGCGGCGATGTAAAGGAGTTCAGATAGATATGGAGGAGCAAGGTTATGGATGGCTTTGAAAGTATGAGGAAGGATTTTTATTTATTTTATGTTTTATATGAGTTCTAGAAACTACTTTACAGAAGTTAATGTAGAAAGTGACAATACACTCAACATCACAGACAGGTTGACTAGGTCGAGTCAGGCTGAGGAGGAGAGACTAGGTGGAGTCAGACTGAGGAGGAGAGACTAGGTGGAGTCAGACTGAGGAGGATAGACTAGGTCGACCAGGCTGAGGAGGAGAGACTAGGTCGACCAGGCTGAGGAGGAGAGACTAGGTGGAGTCAGACTGAGGAGGAGAGACTAGTTGGAGTCAGACTGAGGAGGATAGACTAGGTCGACCAGGCTGAGGAGGAGAGACTAGGTCGACCAGGCTGAGGAGGAGAGACTAGGTCGACCAGGCTGAGGAGGAGAGACTAGGTGGAGTCAGGCTGAGGAGGAGAGACTAGGTCGACCAGACTGGGGAGGAGAGACTAGGTCGACCAGACTGGGGAGGAGAGACTAGGTCAAGTCAGGCTGAGGAGGAGAGACTAAGTCGAGTCAGGCTGAGGAGGAGAGACTAGGTGGAGTCAGACTGAGGAGGAGAGACTAGGTGGAGTCAGACTGAGGAGGATAGACTAGGTCGACCAGGCTGAGGAGGAGAGACTGGGTCGAGTCAGACTGAGGAGGAGAGACTAGGTGGAGTCAGACTGAGGAGGAAAGACTAGGTCAACCAGACAGGGGAGGAGAGACTAGGTTGACCAGGCTGAGGAGGAGAGACTAGGTTGACCAGGCTGAGGAGGAGAGACTAGGTAGGCATTGTTAATGCCGATACCGATAAATCCGGAAATGCCTAATATCTGCCGATAATATCATTCCGCCGATAAATAATAATAAGGAAAAAGCATTGCTGCTGGGTGAACAGAAAAGGATTAATAAATCCTGTCTTTTAGCCTGGTCAGGAGCAGAATAAATCTCCACGGTAACTTATCAGCCTCTGCTTTCGTGAAACCAAGTCTAGGCTAATTTACCATTATCTTGTATAATAAGGAGACCTGACCGCGTAAATTGTCTGTAAATCGTCAAAGCTATAAAGTAGAAGTTCTTATTATACATATCCATAACTTTGCTTGTCCCTCTTTCTGCCCAAAATTTAAAGCCAGTGTCACTTTTGCCTGTGGAAAATCTACGGTTTCACCACATTGGTGTAAAGTCCCATAAAACTGTGATATAAAGTGTGATTAAACTTTATACCAGACTCTGATTGGATTTTTGGTTAACATTTGACCCTGCATTTTTTCTGTTGTGACCCAGGGTATTGTAGAATTGTCTAAGAACCAGAAGATAGCTGCTCTGATCTGGGCTGGGCAATAATACCAGAGGAAGTTTGGAACTTGGGAGTCCTTCTCTTTCATATATCAAGTTAAGTAGGGTGAGCCTAAGCCTTGGATGTCTGTTATTACAAATAAAATTAGTTATAATTTCTTTCAATTTAGCAAATAGTTTAGATGGGGGCTTTAGGTGAACGTTTAAGTATTATTATTTCTTTTTTCACAACGTGGTATCGACTTTAGTATAGAGTATTGTGTACCTTTGGTGGTATTGGTACCAACTACTAGATTTTTGGTATTGTTACATCCCTAATAGAAACACACGCATTTATAGGACTTTATATATTGCCCCTCCATTGCTGACTTGGTTGAAAACACATTTGCAATTTATCAGCCATTTAATTACGGCTTAATCAGCTGTCAAGGTTTTGTGAAATAACCCTCAGGATGTATTAAGTCCACAATATATAAAAGGTAAACACCAGAGGGTGAGCAAGTATGCAGCAGCTATTTCCTGTAGTTCTGTAACCACAAACTATCAGCTGACATGCACGACGCTGAGCTATGTTTGCAACTCGAGACGCAATGGACGATTTCTCTGCAAGAAGCCTATGACGGCTTTTTACCTGGGTCACTTGTTTGCAAAAACCTCTTGGAAGAATTCCAATACCCGCACATTGTACAGCTTATTGCACCAGCAAGTACATTGTGTACTTTTACTGCCTCACTGATAACATATAGCATTGGTTTTAAGGTTCCGCGCATAACATCTGACACAGAGCATTTTGTTCAAGCTACGTCTTGCAAGCAATGGTGAAAAACGACAGGAAGCATCTGTCTTTTTGTTGAGCAAACAAAAGGTATGAAAACAAAGGTGATAAGACAAATTACTTCAAAGTTAAAGCTCCCGGGCTGAATGTGTTTTTGCAACATGGAGCTGAACCTTACCTTCTCTCGGGGCGTTATTATCATTAATGTAACACGTTCTAGCTCTGCTGCTTTAAAAGGTGCCAAAAACCAACATCAATGCTGTGATGGAGTAAATATATATTTAAAGACATTAACATGTTGGAGACCGCCAGGCGCACCCGCGAGTCCACCTGGGGTGAACCCTAAGCACAAGAATAACAGCAGATGAAGGATCTATGAGTCAGCACAGGTAGCCTAAAGGTGACAGTTTATCTCTACATCGCTTTATTTCTCACCTCATAGGAAGTGAATACAAGGCGCCGTGTGAACCTGCCGGGTGCGTTTCGGTTACAACCGTGCGTGTCTCAGCTCTTGTTCAGACTTGAACCTGCGGCATCCCACTTAAAAAATACTGATTCAACCTAATGCTCGCTCAGATTAGAAACAGACAAGTACAAAAGATGTACGGATTTCAATTCATTAAGGTAATACTGAGGGAGATAACACTTAACACACTTGGGTGTGTCTAAGTATGTGTGTATGTAGGCTATGTTTGTGGTTGTGTGGTATTTTAATTCCAAAGGCCAAGGAAACTTTATCAGGATGCATAGTATCCTGATCCATGAAATAACTGGCCTTTAATAATAACCATCTGCCTGCCTCTATGGGAATTTAACATGGGGAGGTGTATACTCATGCCCCCCTGTATTTTAAGGAAAAACATGTATTTATGTACAATACATTATTCATTCACAAAGAAAACTGGTGTGCTTAAAGGTAGGATTTGCCCTAATTTTTTTATTAAGGCAATAAGATCAATTTCCAAAAGATGATTTTTTTATTCCTCTTTTTAGTCAACTTAAGCAGGGGTTCCTATATTCATGAGCAGCACTGTATGTTTCCCTGGGTGGAGATGGCTCAGAGCCTACTGACGTTATACTCCTCAATATGCCCTCAAATACATGGGCATGAGTTTTCCTGAGTTTAGACAATAATATCTCCACAGGGAACATATTTTTACATTCAAGCTGCGTTTGAAATGTCCATCTTCCTTCATTCTTCTGCTGCTTTTTACAGCGGCGCCCTTACCAAACTCTAGAGACACACATACCCTGGAAACATAGGGGGCTGATCCCTATGTGGGCAACACCTACTGTTACATTAACCCTTTACTACTTTAAAACTATTAGTTTCTCACATAAATCTGTTCTGGTGTGCTGCTAAAACCACAATACAGTGGTGTTAAATGAATAAGTTAGAATATGCAAATAAGCATAGTGTTTTCTCACTTTTAATTGAACTAAGATTGCTGTTTATCCGTTGCCAGTCTCTATGCTAAGTTATGCTTTAAAGATGATTTTTTTGGGGGCATTTTTAGGCCTTTATTGACAGGACAGCTGAAAACATGATAGGGGAGAGAGGGGGGAATGACATGGAGCAAAGGGCCACAGGTCAGAGTCGAACCCGCAGCTGCCGAATCAAGGAGTAAACCTCTATTGACGGGCACCCACTCTACCAGCTGAGCTATCCGGACACCCACAGACACAGATTACATTACAGTGCTATAAATCTTATGAATTTCAAGAACAGGTTTCTAAATATGTAATAAGTATCATTTAAATAATATGTTAGCCAGCAGATTTTTGTTTGATAAAGTGGGATTTTAGTCTTTGTTTTATAAATAATGGTGATTTGGTGCAAAAGAGACAAAGGGGAGAGACGGAGCAGCTGTGAAACAGATGGATATTTGTGAGATTGTGCTGACTTTTTAGGGAAAGTCACAGCTACGCTTATCTGAGGCTGTTTGTGATTGTTAAACGTCGTAAAACAGGGAAAGCATGTGGTGTGGTGGTCACGATGCCAAATTTCCCCTGTTATAAATGAACTTGGTGAACTTGAGCAGAAAGTGTGTGCTCAAGATGGTCGAGAGTGAGAAAGGAATAAGAGGTAGGGAGAGAGAGGGAGAGGGAGAGGGAGAGGGAAGGAGCGAGAGAGAGAGGAAGAGAGACTAATTTGTTTTATCAATTTTTTTTTAAATGTGAATATGTTCTAGTTTCACACAACTCATCCAGTATTAGAGAAAACAGAGTATGAAAAGTAATCTACATTTATTCACTTATATGATGAATCATTATTTTTATGGATCCCCATTTTGATGTCTTCAAACTTTTTCCTACCAACTGTCCAAACTACAACTACAAGACATAAGA
>NC_045739.1:1655112-1660524 GCF_008692095.1 Etheostoma spectabile | reverse complement strand
GCAGCCCCCTCCCCAGCCTATACTACTACACTATATATTTCGTGGCATTCTGCACTCAACCCCTTTAGCATTTTCTTTATTTAATGCTGAACATTGTATTTGTTTCTATTTCTTTATTTATTATTTATTTATTATTAATGTTAATTGTTTGTTTATAGTATGTATATAATATACTGAAATATATCCACAAAAACTTCCAGATTTAAAAAACAGATTCTTCATTCCCACGACTGAAGAGGTTTATTTTTATTGATCCATGTGTTTGCTTTTATTAAGATAAGAAGATAAAATGTTAGCATATGTTTGTGAAAGTCCTCCTCTGGTCATATTTCAGGAGGATCGGCAGCAGATTTTTTCTAGATGAGGGGGGTTCTGGAGGTGAACGGATGTGAGCGGTGACTGCAGTCGCCGATATTACGACTACTGTGTAAAGTCATAATCTGTCCAGATAATGTCCAAGTCTATGAAATAACATGGGTTGGAATGGAAGACCGGGGGCAACAGTGGTTTCAGGCTCCCACTTTGAACGTCATCAGCTGACTGAATGGGCGTCACTACGACCGTCGATTATGACGCAGACGCCACTCTACCTCCTAGTCTACTCAGTAGGCCACTTTCAGTGCTTCGGATTGAATGCATCGCCCCTTGATTGACAGGTAGGGGTGTTATGATTCTCCAAATCCCCGATTCCGTTGGACTTTTGAGATCAAGTTCACGATTTGTTTCCATTTTTGATTTTCTTTCAACATTGACGGCAATGCCACAACTAGAGCCGCTAGATGGCCCAATGTTTCTTTACAACAGCAGTTAAGAGTTTTTCAAAATAGTGCAAAAAGGTGCGCTTGAATGCAGCATTAGTTTACCCAGGTGCACAACAATTCAAGTTCAATCAGAGCCCACATGCTTTACCTTTGTTGTTTTAAACAGTCACTCACAGGAAGGCAGTGGCCATGCCTTCTGCTCAGCTAACGCTACCCTGTGTCTTTAGCTGTATACCACAAGCTGCTAAGCTACGCTGGGTCTGTAGAAGGGGTTTCCCTAAGGAATGTACAAGTAGGCGTTAAAAAAATTTGTGGGGGAAACGCTGATCTGAAGTTGATTTTAATAATCAAAATCCAATCAAAATCTTATTTTAATTGAGTTAAATGACTGAAGACTAAGGTACATTATGATTGAAAATCAAAATGTGAGACATAAAACATCTCTACATTGCGTTGGAGGTCACAGGCAAATCTCTGCCTCAAACGGAGTTATATCAGTTCTTACTTTGATAATCTTTGTTCAAAATAAAGTTGAAGTAAATCAGCGAGGGATAAAATGTGAAAGAACATCCAATAAAACTACATATGGAATAGTTCTTTAAATGATTATGAGAAATGCAGAATCAGACTCTCCTGCCTCAGAGGCACAAATTAACAATCGGTTAAAACAAGTTAAAACTTGTTGAACAAGTTGGAGTCAGCTGTCATCAAATTAAAACTTAATAAGTTTGAGGAAATGTGGTGGTAAAAATGTCATGACCACAGAAAAACAGGGATATCTACTCGACAGCTCATGGTATATCTCTAAATTAAGATTATCCAAAATTCCATCTGTAGTATACTTATATTGTAATGGTTGTTGTCATCAATTTCTTAAGTGATTTTTCCTAATGCTTAGTAATAATAATAATATTAATAATAATAATAATAATAATAATAATAATAATAAGTAGTTAACCCCGAGTTTGAATAAGCCTTTGAAAATTTGGAGAGATTCCAAATTGCATCAAATAATAAAATAAGCAATCTGATTTATTCATAAATCTAAAAAGTTTGAGGTGGTTTGCAATAGATCTTTTGCAGTACTAGGTTTTGAATAGCTGATTCTCTTTCTTTCTTTCTTTCTTTTTCTTTCTTTCTTTCTTTCTTTCTTTCTTTTTCTCTTTCTTTTCTAGGGGGTCATTTACTAGACTATGTTTTGGTAACCAACCAGTAACCTCCACTGGTCCTGGACCAGGAAATAGTCCGGCCCATAACCCCTCAGTAAAACAATGATTTCTAACACTTGCTATTTTTGCCAATAATAAAACCAACTTATGTAACATACAAACATTAGAGTGGCATATCGCTCGTCTAATCCAGCTCTTGGCAAGAAAGCAAATATGCATTTCCCAAAGTGTCCTTCGAATTAGGGCCATTTGACATTGTTTCATGCAAAAGAAGTATGACAATTTAGACTAGACCTGTGCAATATATCGATATTACATCAGTATTGTGATATGAGACTAGATATTGTCTTAGATTTTGGATATCGTAATATCGTAATATAACATAAGTGTCTTTCCCTGGTTTTAAAGGCTGCATAACGGTAAAGTGATGTAATTTCTGATCTTACCAGACTGTAACTGTTCTATTATTTGCCTTTGCCCAACTAGTCATTATATCCACATTACTGATGAATATTTATCTAAAATCTCATTGTGCAAAATTTTGTAAAACTCCAATAGTCAACACTACAATTTCGTTGCTGATCAATATCGAGGTATTTGGTCAAAAATACTGTGATATTTGATTTTCTCCATAACGTGCAGCCTTAATTTAGACCCATTTAAAAAACGTCCTGAGAAACTGTAGCAACATGACACCTCATTTTATCGGTCCAAACCCATCTGCATTTCTCTTTGCACCAATAGAAAATTCACTGCGAATCAACTTTGGACTGTTAGGACAGAAGCAAATGCCTCTTGTTCCGTTTCTCTTTCGAGATCACTCCAGCTTTCTTGTTACCCCTCTTCTCTAATTTTCTCTTTTTAACTTGTTTTGTTAAATCTCTACTCCTCCTGCTCTCACGGTCCAGACTAAACCAGACCAGGTCTGCTTTTGTAAAAGAAGAGGGGGGGGACTCCTGTATGCACACAGAGAAAAGAAGCTGAGTTGGCGTCTTTGTTTGCAAATTCTTGGAAAGTAAAAGTGGAAAAACACAACAGAAATCTGCTAAAATGAGTTTTATCCCCTCCTCTCTACAGCTTCACTTTATAGTTTTTTAGATTGCTTTGGTGCTATTATGGCAAGTAGGCGGTAAAACCTCCCGACTCTTAGTAGAAAACTCAAAGCAGATCATCTAAATGGCTGTAATCACACATAACGTATTCTCGTTATTGCTAATTGATTTCACTTAGAGGTAACTCGTCATGTTTCATGTTCTCCACCTTTAAACATGACTCAGCCTCTGACATGGAAGATCACTGGGAGAGAAGGGGACTTTCACAAGCAGGTTTAAAGGTGCCCTGAGGTCCATGTGTGTGTGTGTGTGTGTGTGTGTGAGTGAGTGTTGTATGTGGTGAATGTGAAGATGAACTGCTACCTCCTCTGTCAGCTCTAGCCACTGGAAAGAAATAAGAGGAGAAATCGGACCAATTACAACAGCTGGTCCGTCTGATGTCATGCTGCCTGAGCTCATTACTATTCATGAGATTGGTAAAGGATGCTGATAGCCAGATTCTCATTGGCTAGTTGTTAGCCGATCAAAGTAAAGCAGCTTAGCTGGTGGAATATTAATGAGAACTGGCCCAAACAGAGCTGAGTCTTCCTGGAGGCTTTCTATACCATGCTTGAATGGCATGAAACAAGGTAACCACGGTAACCAATTTACAGAGTCTATGGTAGGACTTCAGATACAGGTGGCAGGGCACCTTTACGGCTTAAGCATGTAATGACTACACAATAAAAAATCAGTAGACTAAACATTTCATTATAACTTGTGTGGGACAAATTCATTTCCTTGTTTCTAATATGAAGACGAGACGAGACGCGTGTGACTCGAACATCTCACATTCACCAACAAAACGTACAGCGACAGACCAAAAATACGTCAGACCGTCCTGCCAACCTGTAACATTTCAACATCAATGTACGTTGTAATGATTTTTCACTCTGAAGGTGCTGAAAGCAGATGCTGGTTCAATCCTGTCAGCTCTCTGCAGCGGGTGCTTGACTAACGCGAGCACACACACACACACACACACACACACACACACACACAAGGTGGATGCAAGAAAAACCAGAGATGAGACGTAGTCCAGGATTACTTAAATTGAGGACAGCTACACTTCTTATTGTAAGTAAATAATAAGTTAAAGTTCAATAAGTCCTCTATTAAACTGTATGTGTGTCCCAGGCCAGGATAGGAAACTAACTAACAGTAAGGGTTAGGGTAAGTAAAGATCAACAAGAGTAGGTAAAGATCAACAAGCCACTGACAGACATGTCACATAAATTATTATTTTTTGTCTTAAATCCACCAGCCAATTTCATGTTATATCAACATTTGCAGCATCCTGAGCTTGTTTGGTAAGGTAGCTATAGGAAATCTCAGCCTAGAGTAGTTTTATTCTCCTCAACACAGGCTTCCTTTTTATTTTTCAAGAACTATACATAACAAATCGCAACTTTTTTTCTAACTTTCTCTGTCTCCCGCAACTTCATTGCAACAAACGTACAAAAAACATCACAACTTTTACCGCAATTTTTTCAATCATGCATTTTGGGGCACAATAATCTGAAAAAAGGCAGTGAAATCCTGGAGGGACTGATTACCTAATGTGAAAACTGTAATCGGACTTTTACACTACTGTAGCATATTACTTCTAACAGCAATTGGATACATGTGTCATGGTGTGTTACTGGATTAACTGGTAGTTACATAAAACAACTTAACTTAACTTAAAAGATATTATTGTGTTGTGTTTTGGTGATGGAACCATACTGTATGTTCTCATGAAATTAAAAAAAAAAAAAATTGGGACTCAATGAATATGTGACAAGAGATTTTTACAATCCAAATAAATGCACAATGGTTACAAAGTTTACAAGTGTGATGAGTTTGGAGTTTTGTAAATGTGCTGTATTTATATAGCGCTTTTCCAGTCTTAACAACTGCTCAAAGCGCTTTTACATCTACAGGAAACATTCACCACTCACACACATTCATACACTGTGGCCGGGGCTGCCGTACAAGGTGCCACCTGCTCATCAGATAAACATTGATACACATTCACACTCCGATGCGCAGCACCGGGGGCAACTCGGGGTTCAGTGTCTTGCCCAAGGACACTTCGACAATGACTGCAGGGGCAAGGATTGAACCACCAACCTTCCAATTGGCAGACAACCGCTCTACCACTGAGCCACAGCCATTTTGTACTAAGAGTTGTGAAATTGTACCACGTGGTTGCGATAACAGCACCAACGTCGTCTTTTTTGTTGTTGTTGTAAATAAGTGGTGTGAAATGGAACGTGACCAGAAAATGGGATTTGATGTTCACTAGGTAGCTGTGTGACTATTATCATCATCATTATCATCCATTAATCTGCCTTCCTGGATATATAATATTCCTCCTCCTCTTTGTGTGTGTGTGTGTGTGTGTGTGTG
>NC_045739.1:1654283-1655102 GCF_008692095.1 Etheostoma spectabile | reverse complement strand
TGTGTGTGTGTGTGTGTGTGTGTGTGTGTGGTAATGCAGTGTCTGGCATTGTGCAGATTTTACCGACATGCGTCACACACACACATTCCACACTGAGCAACAGTCTGCCCCGCGGCGTCCGACAGCGCTGTCATAACATCTTAGTGAGGCCTAAATGATTGGGACTGTAGGTGTACAGCGATCACTTTGGGAGGACGGTTCCAAAACACTGCTTGCAGTAAATCATCATGTAAGGGAGTTTTATGGCTTTAGGAGGGTTAATCTTTCAGCAACCAAAAAACAGAGCGAGCCAAGTTTTTGTCCGGGATGCTGCGAGCCTCAACAACAAAGCAGAATTTACACAAAAAAACACAGTATTCTTGTCCTTGATTACAACTTGGGACTAGGGCTGCAAAGGGGAAGTTATGCTCTGGAATAATGGAAAAGAAATGTTTGCACAATGTTAATTTACGACCTTTTCAACAGAGAATTTCTTTTGGGGGGAAATGCATATGCAAAAGTAATACTAGGTCTTATAGCATGTTTTGTTGAAAAGTGTAAATTTTCAGGACATTTTCCAAGAGACGTTAAGCTCAGGAATTTTAGAAACTACATTTTTCTTTTTCTTTTTGTTGTTGTAGAGCGTCCTCTGGTGGACAAACTATGCAACGTCAACACTAACAGGGACGTTGTAGAGCGTCCTCTGGTGGACAGACTATGCAACGCCATCACTAACAGGGACGTTGTAGAGCGCACTCTGGTGGACAGACTATGCAACGCCATCACTAACAGGGACTAGAGTGCGATCGGGCCGGATTTTTCTGTCCGACCCGGCCCCTG
>NC_045739.1:1648016-1653397 GCF_008692095.1 Etheostoma spectabile | reverse complement strand
GGCCCGTCGGGTACCGTCGGGTCCCGTCGGGCTCGGGTCGGGTATCCATCCTCTAACAGGGACGTTGTAGAGAGTCCTCTGGTGGAATGACTATGTAACGTCAAAACTAACAGGGACGTTGTAGAGCTTCCTCTGGTGGACAGACTAAACCACGCCATCACTAACAGGGACGTTGTAGAGCCTCCTCTGGTAGACAGACTAAAAAATTTTAAATATTCACCTTTTTATCGGCCATTATAAATGCCCCCAGACATTCTGCTGACACCATCATTCACATTCTCATTCTGCCCTCAGGCTGCTGCTGAAAGAATGTGTCCTCAGATAGCCATCTACCTAACGTAGCCCTAATTCATGTTTGACCCCCAAGGCTGAACCCTTTCTGCAAGTCCAGACTTTCTAGAAACTGCTTTCAACCAGAGAGAATGACTTCTAAGAAGCAGAAGCTAACACATAACTTGTTTCAGGTCTATTCGTGGTAATTGTAATGTACATAACAGGTGTTGTGTGTTATTGGAATCCTGTGTTTAATAACAGTCATACTGTATTATTTACAGGTATTCCACACCTTTTCATGATCAAATATTTCACAATTGCAATATGCAATTCTTTCCAAGTCGTGTAGCCCTAAACTGCATGTCCACTTAATACATTTCTCTTAATTATCATTTCTCTTAATTATCAGTCTAGGTTATTAGGAAATAACCTAGATTGTGCTATCAGTGTATTCTTATTAGAGGTGTTAAAGTGAATCACTGCATGTGACGGACCATATTCGATTATTTCCTCCTGCTTATTGTCCGTTTGTGGCTTTTTTTAAACGTTTTTGCCTGTTGTCTGTTGTGTTGAGACACGGCTACATTCAGGAAGTCTCTTTTTTTTAAAGAGCAGATTGGGGTTGGGTACCTTTCACATTTTTATTGCTACCGGTAGCTTAAATTCGCTTCCGGTACCCAACGGTACTTTTTTCAGTATTTTTTCTCTGTAACAAATAAAAATAATTCCAGTTGTGAAAATAATTCCAAATCTATTTATCCTATTTACTTGTATTAACATGATGTTATTTATTAAAAACATTTTACACAAAACTAAAAATTAACTCCTCCCAAACCCATCTCTATATTAAATCAAATAATTATGAATTTCTTATTCACTGTAACTTTTATTCTTGTATTTGTATACTATTCTATTGTAGCCTGATATATTTTCATGACCATTTATAATTGCTCTTTAATGTTTTATGCAAAGCACTTAGAATTGCCTTGCCAGCCTGTCAGTCATTGACCAGGGCAAACCCCCCCCCCCCCCCCGTTTTGTCCCCCAGCTTGTCCCAGAGGAATGTAACGTCAACAGCACAGCAACCGCGTTGGGCTTACAATTAATTTCATATCGTAACTATACTTGCAACTTATTTATCGTCCTTAACTTGACTTAAACCAAACTGAGACAATGTAGTTTGCATGAGTTTGCTCCTCTGTGTGTGTGTGTGCGTGTGTGTGTGTGTGTGTGTCAGCACTTTGCTCTCTGTCAACATTGCAGTGAGGACAAGTAAGCTCACGCTTATGCGTTCTCAGGTACTGAAATTTGGCACCGTTTGAGTTAGCGTGAATCTGTCCTATCGTTAAAATGAAAATGAAGTGAGATGGGGGAAAAGACAAGGAAAGCAAGTGGCAGAGGAGAGAATGTCCCTCTCAAGAGTGATATATGACTTAAAAAAGGACAAGTAGTACCGGACACCAGGCCCTCTGGTGTGTGTGTGTGTGTGTGTGTGTGTGGGTGTGTGTGTGTGTGTGTGTGTGTGTGTGTGTGTGTGTGTGTGTGTGTCTGTGTGTGTGTGTGTGCATGCACATACTCTATGCCTGCAAGCTATGAAAGTGTGAGAGTGAAAGTCGGTGCGGGTGAGTTAATGTGAAGCAGAGAGGAAAAGTGTGTACGGATTGCGAAAGAGTGTGTGAATCAGGAAATATGTTTGTGTGTTTGTGTGTGTGTGTGTGCATGCGTGTTTTCCTCTTAATAGTTAAACCCATATTCGGAAAACATAAAGAAGCTAGTGTGCTGTGCAAACGTCCTACCACCCTTCCATCAATCCTTTTTCCTTGCCTCCTTCTTTCCATTTCTGCCTCCATCCTTCTATCTATCCCACATATCCTCTTTGTGTAGATGCAGCTGTCGATGCACACACCATCACAGCCAGCATGCATTCTCAATTAGGCCCATATAATAAGCTGGCACTCTTGTCTGGGCACCTGCCTCGGCATTGACACACTCTCTTTTAAAACCACAGCTGGCTCAGAGAGAAGTGTGTGTGAGAGTTTGTTAGTTGTTGAGTGTGTTAATGAGAGGGCTGTGTTTTTTGTAAATGATTTGGCTTTAATTAGTAGTCGTATTGCACTGTGACCTCTCCTGGCTGTTTGTGTGTGTGTGTGTGTGTGTGTGTGTGTGTGTGTGTGTGTGTGTGTGTGTGTGTGTGTGTGTGTGTGTGTGTGTGTGTGTGTGTGTGTGTGTGTGTAACTCACTGTGGCCGTCATCTTGTTGCTCTCCTCCATGATAGCAGCAGAGTATTTGTTGGAAGGCATCGCTGTCGCGGTCGACTGGTCCAGAGGCTGTCCTGACTCCTTTTCAAACCTGGACGACACAAAAAATAAAGAAAGCAATCACAAAAGAGTTGTGGATCCTCAACACAACACAATATCACAGCATCATCTGTGAAAGTTTCTATTTATATAGAGGAAGCCCAGAAAGCCTACCAACATGTCTGAGGTTACATAACCAGCTATAAAAAAAAAAGGTGAAAAACACCTCCTTTACTTTAGTAAAACTACATTCTCAGAAAGTACAGTCCATTCATTAGTATATAGAGATGCTGCAGACACCCAGTGTGATGAAGACAAGCAGCAGCATGATGTTGAGAGAAGCAGGATCAGTCCCATTATTCTTTCTAACGTACCTTTAGTAGTTTTCCAGTGATTCCATAAATTAAAAGAGACTAAATACTAAACTGCTGATTTTCGTTCCTTCTTGTTTAACTTATGTCAAACTGGTATATTATAAAATCTATATCTTTTCTTTAAAGAAACTATTGAGTAGTGTGGAGTAACTTCAACTTCATTATTCAAACTGTAAAGATGAAAAGTTAGTATTTTGTGTATTGGTGTTAGTGTCTTTACTCTCAGTGTGTTCTGAGTGACAGTGTGTGTGTGTGTGTGTGTGTGTGTGTGTGTGTGTCTCAGTAAGGATTGTTCTGAGTGACAGTGTGTACAACGTCCTTATTAGTGATGGCGTGGTATAGTTTGTCCACCAGAGGACGCTCTACAACGTCCTTATTAGTGATGGCGTGGTATAGTTTGTCCACCAGAAGACGCTCTACAACGTCCCTGTTAGTGATGGTGTTGCATAGTCTGTCCACCAGAGGACGCTCGACAACGTCCCTGTTAGTGATGGTGTTGCACAGTCTGTCCACCAGAGGAGAATGTATTTTTGTTCAAAGAACTTTAAGTTTCATGTCTTAAGTTTGTATTTTTATATATTTTATTTATCAGAACTTTAATATATTTTGATGTTCTGTTGTGACAATAAAACAAATTATTATCCTATTATTTTAGTGAGAACTCATAAGTAACTACAAATAAATAATGTTAAGGAAATCTGTTTATATTTTGTAACACATTTCTGGATTATTTTGAAAAATATATATCGGCTGATATATCGGCATATCGGATTTTTAAATAATCAAAAAATGTGTATAAAATATCTCTCTAATACCCACAGTTTAATGACCATTTCTATATCCCAGGTGACACATCACCGCATCTTCAACTGACCCCTTCTACAGATGTACATACCAAATATGACCAACATTAACAGATACTTTAGAAAACAATAACAATGTGAGAGAAGTTTTGAGGGAGAGAGGATGACGCAGACCTCCGCTGTTCTCCATGTGAGTAGGAGCAGATCTGACATGCCCATACAAACCTGAGGTAACAAATACACAAGTTTGTGTGTGTGTGTGTGTGTGTGTGTGTGTGTGTGTGTGTGTGTGTGTGTGTGTGTGTGTGCATGCATGCGTGTATGTGTAAATTACAAAGTGTGGTAAGGTAATCTTTTATTCCCACTAGTTTTTCCCACTAGGTAAAATAGTCCAAAACCTCAAACTTGCCTAATAACTAATTTTATTTATGTGTTATGTTTGTGTGTGTGTGTGTGTGTGTATGTGTGTGCGCTTTGTTACCTATGCCCTGCTATGCAACGCTACACCCTGTAATGCCCTGAAGCACTCTGCTATGACATGAACTACTACTACTACTTCCTAAAAGGTGTTTTTCCTCGCCCCTGTCACACTAAATGCTCTTATTTCTTAATTCTAAATACTAGAATTGTTAGGGCTTTGTAAATTATAGAGTGGTCTAGACCTACTCTATCTGTAAATTATAGAGTGTGGTCTAGACCTACTCTATCTGTAAATTATAGAGTGGTCTAGACCTGCTCTATCTGTAAATTATAGAGCGGTCTAGACCTACTCTATCTGTAAATTATAGAGCGGTCTAGACCTGCTCTATCTGTAAATTATAGAGCGGTCTAGACCTGCTCTATCTGTAAATTATAGAGCGGTCTAGAGTTGCTCTATCTGTAAATTATAGAGCGGTCTAGACCTGCTCTATCTGTAAATTATAGAGTGGTCTAGACCTGCTCTATCTGTAAATTATAGAGCGGTCTAGACCTGCTCTATCTGTAAATTATAGAGCGGTCTAGACCTGCTCTATCTGTAAATTATAGAGTGGTCTAGACCTACTCTAGCTGTGTCCCAAGATAACTTTTGTTATGATTTGATAAATTCATTCATTGAAAATTGAATTGTGTGTGTGTGTGTGTGTGTCACTAACTAAACTAAATTAGTGAAAGCGTATGTGCGTATGCGTATGCTTCTGCATTCTGCTGTGTCCTCAACACCCTTTAGGTCCTCCACGCTGCTACACAAGAATGCATATTTTAATGTGCTTGTGCATGTGTCTATGGATGTTTAGGTTTATATTTCAAGGAGGTGACAGTTCAGTAGCTTTCTCAAACAAGCCCGTACAGTGAGACCTGCACACTTCAGATAGATGACTGTCACTTTTAATTTTACTCACATCAATCTACCTGGGGACGCATAGCAACTAATCCCATAATAACACCAAAAAATATAACTATAAAAAGAAAGAATGAGTGATTGTGCAGGGGGGAAATTAACAGAAACACCGTTACAGTATGTTCAATTCATTCTTGCATAGTCAGCACAAGTTAATCCAATCCAAACAATGATCTCACTCACTTAGAAACAGAGTTGGTACAGTATGCAGCCTCACAGAGTTAAATAAATCCCTGTGTCAGTGTCTTACATTTTA
>NC_045739.1:1647812-1648006 GCF_008692095.1 Etheostoma spectabile | reverse complement strand
GGTCTGAGAATGTAGAATTTCATGTAACGTTTTTACATGACTTTTGTTTGGATGCATTACAGAGCCCATATTCTGCTCATCTTCAAGTCTATCAGTGTATTTTGAGGTTGTATCAGAATAGGTTTCCATCGTTTAATTTTCAAAAAATATCCTATGTTTGTTGTACAGCACATTGCTGCAGATCCTGTTTTCAC
>NC_045739.1:1647621-1647802 GCF_008692095.1 Etheostoma spectabile | reverse complement strand
TGTTTAGGTCTCTGTTTAGCTACAGAGTGAGACATCCCACTTCTATCCTAGCTTTGTTGGGAGCTGCACATGCTCAGTAGCAAGGTAAGATCCCATCAGCTAGATAACTCTTTCTCCAGTTTTGGTCAGTCCAAGGCAGGATTAACTGGGAGACTTCTTCTAGACAAGGGACACTTGTGGA
>NC_045739.1:1647515-1647611 GCF_008692095.1 Etheostoma spectabile | reverse complement strand
AACAGGGACAGGAAGTAGTTCTTATGGAGATTATGGTCAACTAGTGGCTGTTGGAGCAGTGTTTGGCATTGAGAACGAGCTAGCATGCTACGGTTA
>NC_045739.1:1636271-1647505 GCF_008692095.1 Etheostoma spectabile | reverse complement strand
CTCGGCTAGTGACGTAGAAAGCCGTGCAGAAGAGACTGAAGACAGAGGACATTCAGAAACCGGATCTCACTCAGAACTCCATGGATAGCTTTTTCCAAGTTTGTATGTGTGTGGAAGAGACACAAAATAACCCCCCCCAAATCCCAGATAAAGAGATTTTTTTCATAAAGTGGGCACTTTAACTTAGGTTTCTATTTTCTGTGGTCATCCGGCCAATAACATAAATAATGCTGAAACTATTTATCAATTACTCCACAAACAATTTAGTGGTTACAGGTTTGTCATGAAATCATTTACTTAAGAAGTTTCTGAACTTGCTGTGCTTTTTCTGTTTCACATTGTTGCAGACTAAATAAAGGGTTTTGGACTCCGGGTCAGGCAGTGCAAGAAATCTGAAGACAACATTTTGGAGCTAAAATCAAAGTGGATTATTTTCTGAATTAATCGATTATTTGTTTGGTCTCGCTTTGCAAAACCATCCATGCGCTGCAAAGCAGAGAGTCTGCCTTCTCCTCACAGCATTCTGGGATGGGGGGGGGGGGGCATGCTCTGGTTTAATGGCACTTCTTTAAACCAATCAGAGAGAAGAAACTAGAACATATTCGTATTTAACATGCTGACATCTGTTTTACACGTGTCAAACCGATTAATCGGTTACTAAAGCAGATGGCGATTAATTTCATAGTTGACAACTAATCGATTCATCTTTGCAGCTGTGATACACAGGGGGTCTTCTTGGCATGAAGGGACAGGAGGCGTAAGTTTATATACGGCATATGCGTTCTGAGAAACTTTGAACTTAATGTTCCCACATGGAGGAAATGATGGTGTTCTGTGTGCAGACGTTGGTGCCCTTTGGCATCAATACGAATCTGTGATCAGGGACTCTCCCTTCATCCAGCTGCTCACTACAACAGGATGTCGTCTCCCCCCCGTTTCCCCACGCGTTTGACCTTTCACCTACTCACTTAACAAATACCTGCTAACTGTCTCTCAGGTCTGGAAGGAAACAAAACATCATGTGGCGACTAGTCTCGCTCTGCTAGACCTTCCTCCACCGCATAGCAAAAGAGGGTCTGGCTAGTCCACACAGCATTCTGGGATGGGGAGAAAAACGTGCTCTGGTTTATTGGCATTACTTTAAACCAATCACAATTGTCATGGGCGGGGCTAAGCTCCGGATGGAGCCACGGTGCCTCTGCTAAATAGTAAGGAAGGAACTTGTTTTGGTGGAACATGTGTACGTTCAGAAGTAGATTTAGTCGTCAACAGAAAACTCAGATTGGACAGATAGTCTAGCTAGCTGTCTGGATTTACCCTGCAGAGGTCTGAGGACCAGGTAACCATAGTCCTCAGATTGGACAGATAGTCTAGCTAGCTGTCTGGATTTACCCTGCAGAGGTCTGAGGACCAGGTAACCATAGTCCTCAGATTGGTTAGATAGTCTAGCTAGCTGTCTGGATTTACCCTGCAGAGATCTGAGGACCAGGTAACCATAGTCCTCAGAAATCCACCGGAACAATCCCGGAAGTGGAACGTCGTGGATAAAGACAATGTGGCGACAAACCAGGTGAAGTCTGCATGCCTGATAACAAACCTTAACTATCTACCGATAATTGTTTGGAACTCACCACCTCCTCACTTATGTTATGCACGTTGAAATTGTCATTTCGAAAATGACTAAAGGCCCACGTAATACCACCGAGAATATTGCTGGAACTGTATTACATTTGTAGCTTTCTGATCCTTTTTTGTCTTCATTTTTCACATTGCACTGTAACTAGAGCTGCAAAGATTAATCCATTATGCTTACATTAATCACCAACTATTTTGATAATTGATCAGTCAAAAACATTCTCTGATGTCAGCGTGTTAAAATAGGGCTGGGCGATATGGAGAAAATCAGATATCACCATGTTCTTGAGCAAATACCTCGATATCAATATTGCGGTGACATTCTAGGGTTGACAATTGGTGCTTTAACAAAATATCTTACATTTTAGATTAAAAAAAATAATCAGCAATGTGGATGTAATGGCAGATTTTATGACGCAGCACAGGGTTTACATGCTGAACCGAACACAAAGCAATGTCTGCAGTCTGGATGTTTTTCACATATAAATAAAGGAGACACATGAATCAGTATGCCAAACTTGCAAGGTCTGAATATTGTGAGAAGGATGTTGTGTTAAATCAGCACTACCAATTTGATCACTCGTATGAAGAACTGCCATTCAGATGAGTTTAACTGGACTTTCTAAAAGTAGCCTAAAACTATTACTCATAGTCACTTGTGTCTTTTGTTGGGCTGTATAACTTATTAACAGTAAAACAATGCGGTAAATCTATAATTGACGGGCTTTTCCTAATGTTTTGAAAATACAGAAAGACATTTTCCAAATTTCATAAGGTTTTTTCAAGCACCCCCCGCCCCCTTCTACTTCTCAAAAGCTACAGACTCAGAAATGCTACATACTATGGAAAGCTCATTTTGGTAGTGGCTCTAGTGGCTGTAATTCTGCACCGAGGCAGAATTTTGGAAAAGAGACTTCAGATACAGTATTAGGGGACCACTAAGGTCTATATAAAAGAGACTTCAGATACACTATTAGTATTTAAAAACATCCAAAGAGCATGGGACCTTTAACACAATATTTTAGTAACAAAATGTAATTATCATAGAAACATGGTTCATACAGATCATATTGACATCTGTAAATATGGGTTATTGGCCATAACATCAATGGTAATATTGATTATTGGTATCAGTGCATCCCTAAAACATTTGTTTGTATTCTATTTTTGCTGTTTTTGTGATGTTTTTAATAGTTTTTAACTGCTCTCTAAGTCCCTTAAATGTTTTATTTAAGGGACTTTGAATTGCTGATACCAGTGTTTCCTCTATGTTCCTCTGTATGTGATTTTGAAGTGGCAGCCCGCCATATTAAAATGGTGTTGTTGTTGTTAAGACAGACCTGCCCCACTGCTAAAAAAATCCTAAAGGAAACACTGGATACTATAAATTGAAGTATTTAAACTATGTCTTTTGTCCTTTATTGGTGACCACAGGAAGACAGGAGACTGAAGTTGGGGGGTGGGGTACATCAATCATTCCACTGACTTTTGCTAGAGGGTGAGTGAGGATTGAGTCCACACCTTTTGAAGCGGAACATTTAATTAAAACCCTTAATTTCCTCCATTCTGGTGAATTTGTTGCACCTATTCGGCCCTTGTCTGCATCAATGTATGCTGGAAATGTCTTTATTTCTGTAATAATAGATGACAATTCAAAATATAAAAGTATAATGGAATATAAAGCATTCTTTTTAATTCTCCTGTAGATCACCTTTTATAATTATCTCTACTGTGTCAGCACACATGAAGGCATAATTTACCTATTTCCTCTTTTACATGTGCATGTGACACTTCTTCACCTCATGGAGACACTAATTTATTTTTGTTAATTGTTAATAACCCCTGGACTTTAATAGCTCAGGTGGGTTTTAACAAGATTCCTGCTCATGTTGACAACGTTCTGCACATTGAAACTATAACTTGTTCCATCTGTGGGATATTTTGAGAAAAATAATATACCAAGAATAAAGTCACAATATTTCAGGAAAAAATCCACCTGCCCTAATAATCTGCTGTGCATTATGTGACTGCTCTGCTCATATATAATGTGTGCATTTTTCCATTACATGGTACCTGCGACTCTACTCGCCTTTCTTGGTTTTCCATGATGATATAAGTCCCTGGTACCTGCTAACACGTACTTCATTTAGTACTACCTCAGTCGAGGCTCTAAGCGAGCTTAGGCGATACCAAAGGGTGACGTGGGCCTGAACCATAGACTGGAAACTTTGTGTTATGTGCCTACATTTAAAATTACATTTAGGGCTGTAGTCAAAACACTGGGGGCTGACGGCAAAATCCATTTTAGCGACAGGTATTGCAATATATCTTAGGCTTTACAGTAAATGCTATGGTATGTCTGTATGCAAAGTTCTCCCTAAAAAGTAAGCATTCAATTAGAAATCATGTATTGTTACTTTAAAGTGAATTTGTCTTGTGTTTCCCACCTTATTTAATCAGCTTGTTGTTTGAAAATGAGAGAAATCGATTGATAAGCGATAATTGTGTGGGCTTTGCATCTTTGCATTAGAGTGTTCTTGACTGTTGCTATGCAGAAACATGTCTTAGCTTTTAGAAACAGAAGTGAGGATGGAGGGCAGAGTGAGGGGCCCAGGGAAAGGGGACACAAAGTATGGCTTGGGGGGTGGGTGGGTGGGTGGTGTTCCACATCAAAGTTGTGTCTGGTGGCAAGAGATTAGGGACCGCATTGCAAGAGGGGATTGTTCATTCCCCAAAGGGTTTTACATGAATGTGTGTGTGTGTGTGTGGGGGGGGAGTCAGCTCCTCAGGGTCTCTCACTGGGGTCTGCATTCCTTGTCTGTCATGTACTTTATGGCCCCTTCATACCCAGATCAGGCCACACACTTTCTACATTGTCTACTTTGTTGCCTATTGTACATACTGAACAGAAGGCACACAGGCCTATACAGTATATCATCACTCAGCAGCAGCCTGGACCAACTGCCATTCTCAGACCAAGACTAAATATTACATTACTTATAATAGAATCATGTGTAATAGTTTCATGCTTCATTTGTTTGAAGGTTTTGCAGCTAAACCACCACATGCTCAGGTTATAACAGACTATAACAATATTGAGGTATGGAGACGAGAAAGATGGTGATGTACACTAGAGTAAGAGATGATCATAGGTGTGTGTGTGTGTGTGGTGGAATGCATTGATCAGTATCAGTGCCAATATCTTAAATAATATTTAAGTCAGTCAGATATCATGGCAGGCTATGGACTAAACGCGTTTTAAACTGGAGGGGGGGGGGGAGCAGAGCACAGGTATCAGACCAGGTTATCGACATTGGCAGATTAACAGAGGTGCTTTAAAAAAAAAAGATTTCACTGTACAAAAAACAATTTGGCATCCAATAATGCTGTATGGACTAGCCAGACCCTCCTCCTCAGCGCTGTGGAGGAAAGTCCCGCAATGTGAGACTATATTTCTCCCGATGCATGACGATTAATTGCAGATAATTTGTGAAACGTGAAAACGTGTGCAGACAGTGTTGCTGAGTTGATGCCACAGTGTGCGACAGATCAGAGTTCGGCTGGCCACCTCTCGTGAAAACAACTTCTAACATCCTCATTATTATACTACATGAGTAGTTAAGGATAAAATTGTGAAATACATCTTAGCTATATACAAAATGTGTTATCCATAAAACCCTGCAGCAAACTAACTGTGGTGATGTAAGTCACACCCATCACAGCCTCCAGCCAAAGCTAATAATTTCACACATTAAATTGATTATGGACTTTTTATTTTCCCTTACTGAACCTTCTACATGCTCCAAACATGGTACACACACAGTATTTTATTGAATGTTCAATTATTTTCAATACAAGTAAAAGCAAGTGTAATTTGTAGTGCATATCTGCTTTTTCTTCCCAGATGAAAGCTGTCGTGAAAACGTTTTGACTTGATTAATCAATTGTTTCGACTAGTTTTCAACCAAAAATGCCAATAATTTCACTGGTTCCAGTTTCTGAAATGTGAGAATTGGCTGTTTGTCTCTGTTTTATGTTACTGTATATTGGATTTGGGGCAGTTGGTGAGGAAATGACACCTGAAGACGTCTTTTTTCTACCTCCTGTCATTTATACGTATTTATATATATATACACTAAACGATTAACTGTATGTCATTTAGATTAACTGAAATCATTCCTACCACAAGCAATAACAATATATAATCATAATTTGAACACGTCATCACTGTGTTAGATAAGACTCATATACAGTACATCACAATACTGCACTAAAGGGCAACTTGCACAAACTCATTTTTATTAATAATATTTAAGTAGTTGTACCTATTTATCTTCATTTTTTAAAATATGTATTCTTGTATTCTATCCTATTTACTATTTCATGTATATTCTGTATGTGTGCTGTGTGTCATTTAACTCGAGTACTAATAGTATATTTTTATGCAAGTACACGAATGTTAAAACAATGAGCATGTTTCTTTAATATCTGGTAATGTATTGTTGTCGTTTTTTGATTTAATACAGTAAATATATTACAAATTGGACCTTTAAGTAAAAGTAGCAATAAGTATAAAGTACAGTATAAAAATACTCTGTTACAAGTAAATGCTTTTAAAACTCTTTATAGGCAAACTTAAAAAGGCTCAAAATAAATTGATAAGAGTTAGTACTCACGTACCAAAAATGATGACAGTTTTTGGTATTATTGCAGTATTTTTTAAAGTGTGTTCAATGCCTTTAGCATAGAGCTGGGTAATATATCACCATGATATTGATATTGTGATATGAGACTACATAGACTTAGATTTTTTGATTTCCTAATATCCTAATATGGCATAAATGTTTTTTCTGAATTTAAAGGCTGCATTACAGTAAAGTGATGTAATTTCCTGAACTTACCAGACTGTTGTAGCTGTTCTATTATTGGCCTTTACACATTTAGTCATTATATCCACATTACTATTGATTATTTATCAAAAATCTCATTGTGTAAATATTTTGTGAAAGCACCAATAGTCAATGCTATAAGATCGTTGTTGTATCGTTATCGAGGTATTTGGTCAAACAATATTGTGCTATTTGATTTTCTCTATATCGCTCAGCCCTACTTGAGCAGCAGCAGCATATTTCTTTTTTAAATCACCAAATGTTTGTATAAACATCTGCCCTATAAATCCTTTATTGGTCGGGCTCTATATTTGTGATGTGTTTTTTTAAATCCTCAAATAAATCAAAGTATTCTAAATATTACTTTAAAATATACTTAAAGTATACGGGTTCTAATTATTGATGCATTAATGGGTTAATCACTTTCATGTTGCAGCTGGTGAAGTTTATTTGAATGACTTTATATTATAGTCCTGGGTAGTCCATTATATAATAATACATATAGTCATTTTGGGGCACCTGGGAAGCACACCTGTTAGAGCGTGCGCCCCATGTACAGAGGCTCAGTCCTAGCCACAGCGGCTGCAGGTTCAATTCCGCCCTGCTGCATGTATTCTGCCTTTAATTCCTAAGCTGTCTATTAAATACATGCTACAAAACATATCATTATATATGAACTGATTATACTTTATTTTTAATTATCTGAATCTGAAAAATAATGTGCTGTCAAGTAAACATGTTGGAGTAGAAGCATAAAGTAGCATACAATGGAAATACTCAAGAAGTGTACAAGTACCTCAAACTTGTAGTTAAGTACAGTGTACTTAGTTACCTTCCACCACTGCTGCAGTGTTTGGGGGCATGAGGAGGTCACCTGAGTGACTTCACCTAAGCGATGAATAAGTCAATACAACCCCCCGCCCCTCACTGAACTTTATCATTCCCTCCCTCCTGACTCCTCCCCTTCACTTTCCAACCGCGTGGCTTCTTCCTGCGCCTTCTAATGACTCCAGGAACAAGAAGGAGAGTTTCATTTGTCTGCACATGTATTTCTCCCTTGCTGTCTAACAACACAACCCCTGCTAATAAATTACCGAGTAACAGGAGAGCAATAACCCAAGAAGAAAGTTCAACCGGTAAACCTGCACCGTCAGTACATGTCCAAGCACCGGGGCGCGTTCAAAAACAGGAAACAAGAACAAAAAATCCTGTTTTGCAATGATCCAAATAAACCATGCAGCTCACCCTGATCTCTCACCGGTGAACCCTGCAGTGACGCAGCAGGGGCGTTGGAATAATCACTGACTAATCAATTTCCCTGCACACTAGACACGGTCATAAGTCGTAATAACAGCTCTATAATAAGAACAATTACGCCCGATAATCACCACTCAGCAGCAGAAAAACACTAAAAACATGGTAACAAGGGATGAAAGTACTTTAAAGTTAAAATAAAGTCACTTTAGACCCCTTCATTAGGAGGAGAGACGCACTATTATTCAAATACAAGCGAAAACTCCCTATGTGCACATGCGTTCAATTCTTCAAATCAAGTCTAGGAATGTTATAATAAATGCGTTATAAGCTTAATGCAAACACGTTGAAGGTGTATGTTAATGACTGAGATGTATTAGGTGTAATATGTAGACTCCATAGCCTCTAGCTCGGTTGGCCGTGCACATGGCCAGCATGTCGACCCAGCTCCAAACCTTACAAGTGCACGGTGGAATAATGGGAAAGAGAAATGCACATGTTACATAACAACACCGAGGCTGGCACCACAAAAGGCGCAAACGCATACAATGCGGTTCGTTGCATGTGTGTTTCTATGTAAAGCGTTATTTATTCACTCGGTAAATCCCTGCATAAAAAAGACGAAAAGAAACCGCCCTCTGAGGCGAACTTTACTCACATAACCATCCACGCTCCTTGCTCTCATCCACGGCTGGGAAGTGACACGGAAGATGATGTGTTGTCTGTAGCCTAGAGTCAAATTTGTTGAGAAGTGGGCTTGAAAAAGTTGAGGAAATCAGCCTTGAACTTAGCGCACAGGTCAGGAGTCTGGCTAGTCCTCGCGCAGGAGTTGGGTACTCTGTTGAAGCATGCTGCTGCAGAACTCTCTGTCTCTCTCTCTCTCTCTCTCTCTCTCCAGTGCTGTCGGCGTGTCCCCCCCCCCCTTCCCTCCCTCTGTACACTGACTGAACCTCACGGTGGGTCGGCTCCTGCTGTTTGACGCCGACCTGATTGGCCGCTCAGGGCGCTCGATGCTTTCCTCAGGTGTGAACGTCGACTCCCATTTTCTTTCCCTGCAGGACCTATTTTTTTTAACAACTCTCTCTCTTCTCTCTCTCTCTCTCTCTCTCTCTCCCCCCTCTAACTCTCTCTTTCTCTCTCTCTGTCTCTCTCTCTCTGTCTCTCTCTCTCCCTCTCTCTGTCTCTCTTTCTCTGTCTCCCTCTCCCTCTGTCTGTCTCTCTCTGTCTGTCTCTCTCTTTGTCTCTCTCTACCTCTTTCTGTCTGTCTCTCCCTCTTTATGTCTCTCTCTCCCTCTGTCTGTCTCTCTCTTTGTCTCTCTCTCTCTCCCTTTTTCTGTCTGTCTCTCTCTCCTCTTTCTGTCTCTCTCTCCCTCTGTCTGTCTTTCTCTAAATTGCTTTATTATATATATAGGGGGTGGGGGGGGGGGGGGGGGGGGGGTGGGGGTGGTGGGGGGGGGGGGGGGGGGGGTGGGGTGTCCCCTGAAGTTTTAATTGGAATGTCTGTTTTAATTTTTCTTTTAATTACATAAAATGCTCTTCTTTATTCGTCTCTCAGCTCATTCACAGCCATTTAAAAACAACCTGATGAACTATTATTGAGACATAAATAAGTGTAGTTTTTCACATGTTCTAATAGAGCTGTATTGATATAGAACTGATGTTTACTGTAATTCCCAGATCTTTTCTGGAGAATCAGTATTTGGGTTTTGTTTATGCTGACAGTCAGAGCCCAGGTCTTGTGTAGGGGACAACAGGACAACATCGTCAGCATATAACAACATTTGATGTCAGTATCTCCCAGAGTGATACCAGGGGGTGTAGAAATGCATAAAGTAATTTATATAAATGTTGAACAGAGTTGGGGACAGGCTGCAATTTTAATTGAACATTTGTTCTTTGTATATATAGATTTTATGATATCACATGTTTTTCCTCCAATACCCATTTCAATCAATTTATAGAAAAACCATCAGGTCAAACTGAATCTGTGTCGCTCTCTGTTTCTCTCAATTAAATTCAATTAAATTTTGCTTTAAAAACAAAGAAAGCATGTTGAAAACAGTTTATCGTTAAATGCATATATAGTACATATCACATCTCTCTCTCTCTCTCTCTCTCTCTCTCTCTCTCTCTCCCTCTCTCTCTGCGGTCTCAGTAAAAGTTCACTTCACCCTATTCCATCTGAAAACATTTCAGAAACTACACATATCACCTTAATACTACTACTATTAATACTTTAATTTCATGACTGACAAATAATCAGTTGGAAGAAGTACTCAGAGCTTAGTAATGTATGCATTATTATATTATGTATTATGCAGATGATACTCAATTATATCTATCGATCAAGCCGGATGAAACTAATCAGTTAGCTAAACTTCAAATGTGCCTTCAGGATATTAAATCCTGGATGACCTGTAATTTTCTAATGTTAAACTCAGATAAAACTGAAGTTATTGCTCTGGGACCCAAGCACTATCCAAAGATATAGTTACTCTGGATGGCATCACCCTGGCCTCCAGCACTACTGTGAGGAATCTTGGAGTTATCTTTGATCAGGACATGTCCTTTAATTCTCACTTAAAGCAAATTTCAAGGATCGCCTTCTTTCATCTACGTAATATTGCAAAAATCAGGAATATCCTTTCTAAAAATAATGCAGAAAAACTAGTCCATGCATTTGTTACTTCTAGGCTTGATTACTGCAATTCTTTACTATCAGGCTGCTCGAAAAAATCCATAAAGACTCTTCAGCTGATCCAGAATGCTGCAGCACGTGTTCTGACGGGAACCAGGAAAAGAGATCACGTTTCTCCTGTTTTAGCTTCTCTGCATTGGCTTCCTGTAAAATCCAGAATAGAATTTCAAATCCTTCTTCTCACCTACATAGCTCTTCAGGTCAGGCTCCATCTTATCTTAAAAACTCATAGTACCTTACAACCCTACAGAGCACTACACTCCCAGAAGCAGGGTTACTTGTGGTTCTAGAGTCTCTAAAAGTAGAACAGGGAGCCAGAGCGTTCAGCTATCAGGCTCTCTCCTATGGAACAGGTTCCAGTTTGGGTTCAGGAGGCCAGGAACACCCCCCCCCCCCCCCCCCCCCCCCCCCCCCCCCCCCCCCACACCCCCCCCCCCCCCCCCCCCCCCCCCCCCCCCCCCCACCACCCCCACCCCCCCCCCCCCCCCCCCCACCCCCCCCCCCCTGCCCCCCCCCCCCCCCCCCACCCCCCCCCCCCCCCCCCCCCGTCTCCACATTTAAGAGTAGGCTTAAGACTTTCCTTTTTTACAAAGCTTATAGTTAAGGCATAGAATTGAATATTGTTAGGGAGTGAGGAGTCGCAGTGTCTGCCTAACCCGGCCCACCTGCTTCTCGTCATAGTTGTCAGATCTATCTATCGTATAATCAATAATATAATAAAACTAGAGGGAGGCAGGGCGATACAGCCCGATCCGGTT
>NC_045739.1:1636099-1636260 GCF_008692095.1 Etheostoma spectabile | reverse complement strand
TAGCCCGACCAGGCTCCTCTCTTTACCCTGTCTCTCCTAGTTATGCTGTAATAGTTTTTAGACAGCTGGGGACTTCCTTCGACACACTGAGCTCCTCTCTCCTCTATCTTTTTTATGTGCACCCATGTCCCAGAAATGCTTGTTACTAACCTAGCTCTGGG
>NC_045739.1:1635708-1636089 GCF_008692095.1 Etheostoma spectabile | reverse complement strand
CCCCGGAGTCCTTATGTTCTTTTTCCCCCAGCATGTTTCCTTGGATCAGGGAGTCTCCAAAATCAGGGTAGCAGCTGTTGCCATTGTCACGCTACACATTCTGCGATGCCATGTTATATCCTGCTACGCTCTGCAGTGCCCTGCTACGTCCTGCTGTGCCTTGTAATGCCGCACAGTGCCCTGCTATGCCATGTCAAACTACTATGTATTTGTGACTGTTATTGCCACGCTTCATTCTAACCCCAACCGGCCCGTCAGACACCGCCTACCAAGAGCCTGGGTCTCTCTGAGGTTTCTGCCTAAAAGGAAGTTTTTCCTCGCCATCGCACTGTTGCTTGCTCTGGAGGAGACTACTAGAACTGTTGGGTCCTTGTAAATTCT
>NC_045739.1:1634940-1635686 GCF_008692095.1 Etheostoma spectabile | reverse complement strand
CTATCTGTAAAGTGTCTCGAGATAACTCTTGTTATGAATTGATACTATATATAAAATTTAATTTAACTGAATTGAATTATAAATACTCTATTACAAGTAAAGGTCCTGCCTTTAAAATCTTACTCAAGAGTGTAAATTGTAATTTCCCCATTGGGGATCAATAGAAAGATTAAAATTAAATTTTTATTAAATTAAGTAAAAGTACAAAAGTATTGGCATCAAAATATACTTAAAGAACCCAAAGTAAAGGTACTCATACTGATGTACTGTATATTATTGTACTATAATTATTGATGCATGTGTTCATGTTGCAGCTGATACAGGTGGGGATCATTTAAATGACTTTGTAAACTGCTGGGTACTTAGAGACTTTCCATCACTGCCTTTGAGACATCTGTATTATTTTCAGTGGTGGTGAGTAACTAAGTACATTATTTAAGTACAATTTTAAGATACTTGTACATAATATTCCCATTTCCTGGTACTTTATACTATACTCCACTACATCCCAGAAGGAACTGTTGTACTTTTTGCTCCACTGAATTAATTTTAAAGCTTTAGTTACCTTAACCCTTGTGTTGTCTTCCTGAAAATCAACATTTTTGTTGACGCTTTTTATTGATGTTTTTAACTTTTTCTTACGTTTTTGTCCCTTTTTCAACACTTTTGACGCTTTTTTTCAATGATTGTCACTTTTTTTGATGTTTTCAACACGTAACACTAACTTATTAACTTTAGCTTTACAG
>NC_045739.1:1634848-1634930 GCF_008692095.1 Etheostoma spectabile | reverse complement strand
AATTTATGGTCAATAAACCTCATTTTTAGGAAATTCTATACCATTGTTTGAGTTAGAAAAGCAGAAATTAGGAATTATTTAG
>NC_045739.1:1633577-1634838 GCF_008692095.1 Etheostoma spectabile | reverse complement strand
AAGGAATTGATGTTGATGGATAATCACAGACTGGAATAATTCAACTTTTACTCAATACTATTTCAAAAACACTTCAAGTTTTAAAATGTCTTCCAGGTACAAGGCTGTTATTTAGTAAATCTATCGCTGACATCATTGTATTGTTCCTTATTATTATGTAGTTTTTGTTTTGTTTTTTTACCAAAAAGGTATTTAGGGTGGTTTTTAAAGGGGGAACATTATTGAAAAAGGCTTGAGAAACACTGGTCTAAAACACATTTTTAGGATAAATGAAATCTGCTTTTTCGAATCACTTCTGTTGCCACGCATGCGCACTAAAGAACACGGAAGTGGAGTCCACAACAGAGCCTTGTTACATTAACTGTCCATGGTTCCATCCATGGCCGAGCAGTTCTGACTGTTTCCACATTAGAAATAAAAAAAGATGCAGCTTCACTTCACTAAAGACGTTTTGCCGGATTCTGTTAGCACCGACTTCCAGAACCTCAACAAACTCAACGAGCAGGTAAATACAGATGTTCTGTTTGGCTAACGTTAGCTAGCTGAGCTCTTACGTCTTTTCTAAGCTCAACTGAGCTTTAATGCTCGTATTTCTAATGTCTGTGAGTATCTGGCGAAGATATTACGGCTTTAAAGTTGACTAAAAGCGATGCGTAGTTATGAATTTCTCTTGTTATCGGAGCTGTCAGTGAACGTACCAGCTGACAGCTCGTGCGGATCACATGACTTGAGTTATCAACAAACAACATTACAAGAGGAAGACGTAACGTCCTTTAGTAAAAGTAGCAGTACTAGAGTATAGCAAAAGTCCCTTAAGGAAGTACAAAAGTGTTTGTAGTCAAAGTAGACATTATGCAGAAATATATATGTAATTCTTATATTGTATTATAATTTTTGATGCATAATGGGTTCATCACTTTGACGCTGCAGCTGGTAAAGGTGGGGGCTAACTTGAATGACTTCAGAAACTGCTTGGGAGTTTAGTCCATAATAATACATCAGCATTTATTTGTTGATTATATTTTGTATTAATAATCTAAGTCTGCAAAGTAGCAAAAGGTGTCGATGTAGTGCAGTAAAAAGTACAATATTTGCCTCGGAGATGTAGCATAAAGTAGCAGAAAATAGAAATATCAAAGTAAAGTACAAGTACCTCAACACTGTACTTAAGTGCAGTACTTGAGTTGAAAAATGTTTCAATTCCATTTTATTTACTGTGTCAAATCTCAGGTACTTTACAGATGGAGTGGGTCTAGACCAG
>NC_045739.1:1633130-1633567 GCF_008692095.1 Etheostoma spectabile | reverse complement strand
ATGGGGGAGTACTGCAGGGGGTACATAAGATTAAAATAAAAAAATACAAAATCAGTCATACATAATTCCATGAATATTATTCTTATACTATGAATGATGAATGTAATTATTTATGGATCTTGAACATGTGAAAAATCATTTGTGTTATTTTAGTTTAGTTAGCAGTCAAAGAATGTGTGTAATCTGTTATAACTCAAGTAGGACATCATCAATATTTATGTATAATATAATAGTATCTCTCAGAATGAATCACACCAACTCTCCACCGACTCAGGGTCCAACCTGTGGACCTCGCTCTGCACCACACACTGAAAGTGCTCACATTCTGCTTTTGGCTTTTCCCCTTTCCTTTATTGTGGTATATATCTTTTTTGTGCATAGGAATTGTCAGGGCACGCCCTCATACTCTGCTTCTGACTGGCTAGTAGTCCTTACCT
>NC_045739.1:1626323-1631323 GCF_008692095.1 Etheostoma spectabile | reverse complement strand
TTGAACAGCTTACCCGGAGACTGAAGACCGGGGACATTCAGAAACCGGATCTCACTCATCACACCATGGAGAGTTTTTTTCCAAGTTTGTGTGCATGTGGAAGCACCAGAGACACAGAATAACCCCCCAAATCCCAGAAAAGGGATTTTTTTTCATAATGTGGGCACTTCAACGCTAGCTATTAAACGTAATTGTGAGCTAGCCTAGTGCTGTCTTCATCAAAACAATTATACTTAAATAAAAATAAAATAACACATTTCTGAACATTTTTGAACGTTGTTGTAAACATTTAAGATAGTGTATTACACAACTTAAAAATATAGAATAAGTTTTTTTGTTTTACGACATTTTAATGCAGAAATATTCCATATTGTACCTTTAAGTACTGTATATTGTGCATATTTTGTACTCATCAGTGTGAACATATTCCACATGAAACCAAAGCTGCTTTATCTGTTGCTTTATTTACCTCAGGACTAAACGAAGACAAGGCGGCTCACTTTTCACAGCAGGTAACGTTCACTACTATCTCTGAACACACTGTAAAAACATCTCCTCACTATCTGCTAGCTGCCTGTCCCCAGAACACACTGTAACAAAACATCTCACTATCTGCTAGCTGCCTGTCCCCAGAACACACTGTAAAAAAACATCTCACTATCTGCTAGTTGCTTGTCCCCAGAACACACTGTAAAAAAACATCTCACTATCTGCTAGCTGCCTGTCCCCAGAACACACTGTAAAAAAACATCTCTCTATCTGCTAGCTGCCTGTCCCCAGAACACACTGTAAAAAACATCTCCTCACTATATGCACTCTCAGATGGAGTGGATTACACGTAGAAAGTTAAAAAAATAGAAATACTTAAGTAAAGTACAAGTACGTAGCATGTGTACTTGAGTAAATGTACTTAAGAGACATTCCAGCAACTTACTTCTAAAACAAACTCAGGTATTAACATCCATGCTTGTGAAATGGAGAATCTAGGATATCCTCTGCAGTGTGTGTAATCTGATGATGATCCAGTACATGAATTGTTGCCTTTGAAAGTCGTATACAATCCAGTTTTAACCTACCCAGATATCACTGATTGAGCACAGGAGTCTTTTTTTCTGTATGTTGTAGTGGGGGGAGCACTATGCAGCGCTGTCCAGACTCGCTGTGGGACAGACTTTGATGGTCAACCAGCTGGTTGACATGGAGTGGAAGTTTGGAGGTAAGACAAAGCCAAAACCAGACATCACATTTAGCTCTCGACAAAATTATAGCTTCACTTAAAGTTTATTTCTGAGCACATGGACAGCGCTGCAGTTGTCTCTCTTCTCAAACTCCCAGTCACATTCTCTAAAAACAGAGAGGATCTACTCCAACATACAATTAGCATAGCTTATGTGCTCAAATTCTTTGTTGTGGCTCATTTAAACCCATCAGCTGATGGGTCTCTATCGGGCCTTGTTTATTCATATGATCCAACGGCTTGTTGAGACTCCCAGGTAATAGAAATGCTAATACACTG
Organism: Etheostoma spectabile; assembly: GCF_008692095.1. Taxonomy (NCBI): domain Eukaryota; kingdom Metazoa; phylum Chordata; class Actinopteri; order Perciformes; family Percidae; genus Etheostoma; species Etheostoma spectabile. The sequence goes on along the minus strand of NC_045739.1, from coordinate 1,629,807 downwards.
AGCAGGAGCAGGAGAGTCCACTCCTCTGTAGTTTACTTGACTGGGCTGTAATTGACATGCAAAACCTTCGGCCAGGCAAACAGAATGGGTCTCTGCATGTCGCCAAGCAGTCGGCTGTAGGCTGGAGACACAAATAATCGGAGAGCCGACACAGCCACTGCTAGTCTTACATGTATTTGAAACAGACTGTCTCAAACAATACTGAATGGATATAAAAGTGCATAAAGACAGCCCAGGACTTTTGTGTTCTTACATAATTTGTTGTGGCCTCCTTCGAAATCTATAAGCTGACTCTATTTTTAGGGATAGTTCAGATGTTTGGATGTGTGGTTGTATGAGCTGCTTCTCCATAGTCAGTGTGTTGGCTACAGTTATGGGGGGTCGGCTGCCCCAGTTTGCAGAAGCAGGCAGGAGTACCAACACAGAAGCTAAGTAATGTCCTGCTGTGGACGGGGGCAGTAGATCAACTCTTAGGACGGGGAACTGAAGCTGTTATCTCTGCTCCACCAGACTCTTTTGACAAAAACAGTCATTTTACCTTGCAGAACACATTGGAGTTGCTGCTCTACCGCTGCCTCAATCAGTTAGTTGTGTTACTTGAGTTGTGTAATAATGGGATGTCTTTGTGAGTTCATTCATCACTTTGTATAAGTTCATAATGGTGTGTTCTGACCCCCCCCCCAACCCCCCACTTCCCCCCCACAGTGACTGTCGGCACCAGTGAAGTACAGAAAGTGGGCAACATCTTTCTGCAGGTATGAAAGCTCTTTGTTACACACACACACACAGACACACACACACACACACACACACACAATTGTGTTAAACACCGTTTTTGTTGTCTTGCAGTTGAAGCTGGTGGTCAGAAAGGGGAATTCCACTGAAAACGTCTACATGGGTGAGCAACTCTGCTGTTACTGACACAAACAGCATTGAAAGCGTTTGTTCACATAATTTATTGCATTTGGCAAGAACCTCCTGCCTAACTGGATCTAAATATGTCAGATCCATATGATTAAATAAGCATGAATCAACATTTGAATGAAGACACACAGCAGGACATATCAAGTGGACCTGTAGGTGGTCAAATGTTTGAAAATGTTCTTTTTTTTAATGACACTCCAACTTCAAGGGGTGGAAGCTCAGTCCTCAGGGAGTTGGTTTAGGAACCGGGGGGTCGCTGGTTCAAGGTCCCATATGGGCAAAAGTACAGAGTGTGGTGGCGGTGCACTGATTCACTCACTCATCTCTCCATTAGTGCATGTATAGGAGCATGTGTGTGTATCTCAGGCCTGTGTGTAGTGTGTGATAACAACAGAGTGTAAATTGTAATTCCCCCATAAGGGATCAATAAAGGGTACAAATTATAAAAAAAAGTATTAATATGTGCTGCTGTGTTGCTTAACACAAGCAAAAGGATGGTTATGAGGAGAGAAAAGGAGGCTTGTGCTGCTGAGATGGACACAGGCTAGTCCAGTAGCTTTTCAAACATTTTTTTTTAATGCTTGGGCAAAATTAAATTACATACATGGGATACATGGGAACTTACGAGGAGATCAAAATGTAGAGTTGTTTGTTTGCCTTCACCTGCACAAATCCCAATAGCGAAGCATGTTAAATGTTTCTTATACAAAGAAGGAAACCCCTGTTCAAATTGCCTAATTAGACTCTTTGATCAATGTGTTGGGGATCTGATTGATGCGCATTTAGAGCACAGAGAACAAAAAAAATCACAAATCACAAAAATCACAAATCACAGGTCTCTTTTCCCCTGATAAAAAAAATCATTAAATTAATAAATTTATTTTTATTTATGAGTAAACTTTTGCCTTTACACACTCCAGGAGTGTTCCCACTAACAGACATTTGGCACATTGTCTATGTAGTGTCTGTTACATTTAAATGGTAAACAGCTGGGATCTCATACATGCTAACGCTGCTAATGGGGGGACTTGAGAGTTGTTAACTTGTGCAGGCAACATGTCAAACTCTTTTTGTCTTTATTGCTAACGTTTCTTACGCAACTCATTGAGGTACTTGTGTTATCAACAAGGCCCGGAACCCATGGAACCCATTTTTAATACATACTGTGCATATATGTTTATACTTATATTGTTTGATTCTCTTTGCCTTCTTGTATTTAGAGATTGTGTGATACGCTCCTGCACCAAAACAAATTACTTGTACGTGTGAAAAAAACACACTTGGCAATAAAGCTTTTCTGATTCTGATTCCGGGCGGTTACACTTTCTACATAACAGTAACATGACAATGTCATGAACATGTCATAAAACATTGTAAACAAGTCAAACGGTGACATACGCTTCTTTTAAGTAAGTGTCATTCGGTTTTGTCAAGACAGGTTATGGTTATTGTTAGGGTTAGGGTTCATGCATCATGACCGGTCATGACAGGGTCATGTGAGTGTCATGTGTTCATGACAGTGTCATGTCACTCTTATGTAGAATACTTCAAGTAAAGTGTTACCCCGGGTTAATCCATGGTGGAGCTAAATGCTAATGTATCGCAGACATTTTAAAGCCTACACTTCCAGAGAAATATTTGCTTTAAAAAGCTACCGGGCCAGTTTTTACAAGAGCAAATGAAACAAGCTGTTATGATACGTGGATATACTGCATGATTGATATTGAAGCCTTGTTTATACCAAAGTGTTCTCAGTCTGTCATCTACTAACTGTTTCCTGTTTCTTCCCTCATCTTTTCCAGAGTTGACGCTCCCACAGTTTTACAACTTCCTACATGAGATGGAGAGAGCCAAGGCCAGCATGGAGTGTTTCAGCTGAGTGTGTGTGTGTTTGTTTGTTTGTGTGTGTGTTTGTGTGTGTGTGTGTGTGTGTGTGTGTGTGTGTGTGTGTTTGTTTGTTTGGGTTTGTGTGTGTGGGAGAGAATGTAAGATTGCTTGTGTGCTCATGTCAGGCTGTAGCTGCGGGGGTGTGTGAGTGTGGTATGTATTACACCAGGTTGTGTGTCTGTGTGTGGCACCGACGCCCCAGAGTGACTGAAGGGAAACACAAAAACACATGTTATGTACTGCCAGACATTTCTACTCAAATAAACATGAATACAAAATAAAAGCTTTCAACTTCCTCAAAGGGACACAACCCCTGTCATAGAGTCTCTTTTCTGCCGTTATAAGGGGAAGTTCTAGTTGTGTTTTTTTTAAACCGAGGTGTGAATACATTTCATCGATACTTTCTCCTAACCTGTCATTCAAATGAAACTAGAGAAAGCCAAGTGGGGAAATGTTTCTCTCCTTCTGACTGGCTAGTAGTCCTTACCTAGGTACTGTCAGGGCACTCCCTCATACTCTTCTTCTGACTGGCTAGTAGTCCTTACCTAGGTACTGTCAGGGCACTCCCTCATACTCTGCTTCTGACTTGCTAGTAGTCCTTACCTAGGTACTGTCATGGCACTCCCTCATACTCTGCTTCTGACTGGCTAGTAGTCCTTACCTAGGTACTGCA
>NC_045739.1:1625982-1626313 GCF_008692095.1 Etheostoma spectabile | reverse complement strand
TGTGCGACTCCCAACAAAGATGGAACAGAAGTGTGATGTCTCACTCTGTAGCTAAAACAGAGCTCAACACACAGGGTGAAAAGAGGAGCTTCAGCAATGAGTTTTTTCAAAATTAAACTATGTAAACTTATTCTAATTTAACCTCTAAATACAATTATGAACCTGAAAATTAGCACAATATGAGCACTTTAAGTAAAAATACTGATACCATACAGAGAAAATACTTGACTACAAGTAAAGGTCCTGCTTTTTAAACCTTACTGTAGTAAAAGTATGTAATCACCGAAATGTACTTACCAGTACTTTGTGCAGTAAAATGTTCCCTGTCAGT
>NC_045739.1:1625690-1625972 GCF_008692095.1 Etheostoma spectabile | reverse complement strand
TCTATCTGATGTTTCTGGATTCATATTCCTGCTGCTTTAATGTGGATGTGGCATTTAACTGCTGTAGATGTTTACAGTTGTACTCAATCACGTCTTTATATAAAAGATCTAGTCCCATTAAAGGATTTTAAGGGCATGTTAAAATGCCATGTAATTCAAACATGCAACCGCCACATGTGACCTGTTCCTTTCCTCTGTGTGAGATTTTGTCTATGCTGTATTTCTTTTTAAATTGTAACTGGTGTGCCGTCTTGGCCAGGTCTCCCTCGGAAAAGAGATTTC
>NC_045739.1:1623713-1625680 GCF_008692095.1 Etheostoma spectabile | reverse complement strand
TCTCAAGGGACTTCCTGGTTAAATAAAGGTTAAATAAAAATAAAAAAAATACTGTTGGATAGTTTAAGACAGCAAGGCATTGTATTCTAAAACATCATCATATCGCATGTAGCATCTCCTGTGAGGACCACCTATCTTCAAAAAAGTCAACTTTTTATGAAAACAGCCATGTTCTCAGATTGGTGATGATGCATTTTTCAGTTGAGCCAAGGCTTTTTCAAGACTGTATTTAGTTAAGAACACATCTGGAGATACATGGTTTTCACTGTAAGTAAAGCTGTCGGACTAATGTAGTGGAGTAAAAAGTATAATACAAAAACAGGCAGAAAATTGTAAAAAAAAGAAAGAAATTAAAGACGCATAAACACAATCACATGCAAGACATTCATCCAAGTTGCATTAAGAACACTTATGGCTTTACAAGTATCTCAAATGTGTACCTAAGTGCTGTAATTAAAAACAAACATAATTAGTTACCTTCCACCACTGTCATTAAGTGGTGATGAAAGCCTTGATAGAGATAAACACCACACACTGATACTTCTGAACCTCGAAGCAGCTTCTAGAGAAATGAGCTACTTGGTAGTACATGTGTTTACTAGTCCGTGTCATTCCTCAATATTTCTATCCTTTCACATACAGCAATTAGATCAGTACTTATATGAGAGTTATTGGCCCTGTGGGATATTCTCTACAGAGTGTGACAGAGTGGTTATGTCTGAGTCGCTCGGTACATTGCATGGCAGTCCGCCAACTAGATCACAAGATACCGTGTTTTTACTCTCAAATGTTATCTCCCTGATTTACTGTGTTTTTTATTGCACCTCATTTGTACGTCGCTTTGTACAAATGCATCTGCCAAATGAGTATATGTTAATTTTCAAGTTGACATTTTGGCCCAAAGTGAAACAGAAGGGCTTCATTTTGGAGATAATTCACTAAGACTACAAATGTAAGTGATAGATGAAGTGCTGCTAAATAAGATATTACTCCAACTCTGAGCGAACTCCAGGCGAACTCTCTGCTCCGTGACCACGGGGGCTTCCAAGGTGCTGCGAGCAAATCACTCCGCCCAAGTAGCAGCAGCAGCAGCAGTAGCAGAATACAGTTCTACTGCTTGCCTGTATCTATTCTGTTAGAATATGGCTGTGCTTTGTAAAGGAGTTAACCTCTAAATATGGACGCCTGCTCTACCAGGTGAGCTACCTTGACACCCAAACCAGTGAAAAATGTATTTAATATAACATACTTTATGTACCCCGCAAGGGAAATTAAATTCTCTTCACTCTGTCTCTCTTTCAGTCAGACCCAGTCCTCTTTGTATTTCCTCTAACATGCAATTTATCAAGATCATGAGCAAGATCAGACACTTCCCCGTGGTGTGTCATAATGAGCGTCTGTAACGCAGACTTTACATCAGCAACAGGGAATCCTGCCATATTCAACCTTTACATCAGATGTTTAGTACCCAGAGGGAAGGATTTTATAAAGTGCCATTTTAAACTTCCCATATCAAACATTAAAACCTATGGTAGTTATGGAATCAGTCAACCCAATCTTAACAGCCTTAGGACTTTTCACACTAGGAAAAGCGGTCAGGCGATTTGCAGCAGGGCTGTGCGTCAGTGGAAGTGCGACTTAAATGGCCCATTTATATGGCAAGCCATTTTAACATTTAAGAGCTACACTGCATATGTATTTCAGATATCTTTTAATTCAGTTTTGCCTAGTCAAAAGGAACATTTCAGTTATCCGCGAGTACATTCTTCCTAGGACAAATGACGTTGCTTTTGCCATTCATTTGCATGTAGTTTATCATTACAGATATCTACAATTCAGTTGCAGATATCCACTATCTGAATTATGGATATTTGCAACTGAATTGTAGATATCTGTAATTCCAGTTTGAGATATCTACAATTTGATTCTGACTAGTCATAACTCAATTCAAGATATCTATATGTTCC
>NC_045739.1:1613780-1623703 GCF_008692095.1 Etheostoma spectabile | reverse complement strand
TCTTAAATTAAGTTTTGACTAGGCGAAATGGCATAGTAGATATCTGTAACTGGAATTATGACTGGCGTTGTTGATATCTTAAACTGAAGTTAGGAATATTCATAATTTAATAGATATCTACTATCAAGGTATTGATATATTGAAATACATTTTAAGTAGAGATATCTGAAATTTGAGACATCTGTTATTCTGCCTAGTCAAAATGTAATTAGAGTTTTGACTAGGCAAAAAGACGTTGCAGATATCTGTTTGCAAATTGGGCCGCGTCCCGCACAGGTGGGAGCAGAGCGCGTTGTTCAAATCATCAGAGCAGTTTTTAATCGTCTTTTTAATGCTGCAGCCCGTGCAAGACAGGAACTGGCAGCAAGAAATAATGATTCAGCGTTACTTTCCAAAACAAGACAACTATTGTGCCAGTTTCTCGGTAGAACAACAACTCACCTGTGTGAGGGCTCGTTCCATTTTGTTTTTTTTCATTACATATTTAAGAAAGATTTTCGGGTTAGATTGCTTTTCAATCTACACCTTTCCCACTGCACTTGAAAGCAGCTTCAATTCACTAAGAAAGAGAGAACACAGATTTGGGGGTCACTTGTTTTTCAAAGTAAAGATTTCCCATCAGTGAGACCCTGCCTGGGGTCACGTTGGTAACAGTAACCTGTCCACTTCCCATTTGGGATTTTAGGATTGGAGCATAATTTAACGTGGAGAGGCATTGCTCATCACCACCAGCTTCACTAAAAATATCACTCGGCTCAGCTACACATACCTGTCCTGTCTTTATAACTGAAACCAGTTATTGAGCAAATGTCCCTTTTCTCAAAAATGTCTTTCTCATGAACACGAAAGCAACTGAACTCTTGGTTTCTCTCTGAGTCCCCTCTCACGGGGATTCCCCCGTTCTTATCTTTACTTCCACATTCTTTCACTTTCTCCTGGAGTCTCTCTCTTGCTTTCTCTCTCTACATGTTGCTGCATGTTCTCGTCCACAATTTTGGTATTAAATTCCAGTTTTTTTTATTAAAAAACAACAGAAATAATCAAACAGAAAGAGTTTTGTAGTGTATCTGTGACTAAAGGGCCAACGATGCAGACTTATAAGTCTGCATCTATCTTATGGCCTTTGTCTTAGATATGTTTTAGGCTAATAATATAAAATAATTATATTCCCTTGAAACATGATGCATTTTAACCCTTGTGTTGTCTCCCCGGAGACTGTCAACCTGTTGTCCTTTGGGGTCAAAATTGCAAATTAACTTTTTTTTTTCTCCAATGTTTTTTGACGCTTTTTGAAACGTTTTTGTCACTTTTTAATAATACCTATTTTTTTGTAAATTATGGATTATTTGGACTCATAGTTCAGAGGATGTTGAGTGGATCACAGTTTGTTTTAACTGCTATGAAATAAAAATAAAATAAAAAAACACCCACAGTTCAATGAAAGTAATCATTCATTTTACGTGGCTTCCATACAACATACATCCCCACATTCAGGTTATTTCGGGGCAATTTGGTTCAAATATACCCATAATTCTAATATAAAAATTGATCAAATTTGACCCAAGGACAACACAAGGGTTAAGACATTCAGGAGCAGTATCTTAAAGACGGTCGTTCGCTCGTTCAAATCCTTGGATTGAAAAGTAAAGAGAGTGGAGAGAAAATCGGCATTGTGCACTCCTTTGTCAGAAAAGTGAATGTGGAATGTAGAAAAATAGGAATGAGGAACATTGAACTTTAAATAAAATGTAGATGATGTAGAAGATTTTTTTGGCATTTGTTGGCCTTTATTTCTGAAATTACAGCTTTAGACATGAAAGGGGAGAGAGGTTGGTCAAGGACTCATACCTAGAGATAACCATAGGGTACTTTCCATAAAATCATCTCTCAGTGCAAATCAGACCAGCTATTAAGCTAACTGAAATAACACCATGCCTATCTCTAGGTATGGTGAAGGGTATGTGATGATGTGGGGGGGGGGGTATTTTAATTACAAAGGCCAAGGGAACTTTATCAGGATGCATTGTATCCTGATCCGTGAAATGACTGGCCTTTAAAAATAAAAATCTGCCTCTATGGGAATTTAACATAGGAGTGTTTTAGACTCATGCCCCCTCTATTTTAAGGAAGGTCATTTTTTTATTCACAACACATTATTTGTTCACAAAAAAAGGTGTCCTCAAAGGTTGGATTTTTCCTAATTTTCTAATGAAAAAATTCAAATTAATTTCTAAAATTAATTAATTACTAAAATTAAATTAAAAAATTTAAAAATTATTTTTTTATTCCTCTTTTTAGTATGGGTTCATAAACTTATGAGCACCACTGTAGCTGCTGACATATACATCTCTCACAATATACACATTAATATACACAAAAACTGTCCTGTAGATGACAATTTAATTAATGCCATGGCTGACTTGTCTTCTACTGCCACCAGCAGGTTGACATCAGTTTTAAAGCCCATGTTGCAGGTTTAATTTTCCAACGAATTTGCACTTATTGATTGTTGGTAATAAACATTCAAACTGTTATCCACCTGTATATGATATTTAAAGAGTATCACATACATAAAATAACACGAAAAAGTAGGTCATATTTTACAGTGGTTTGCTTTTCTCCACAATGCTTCATGACGTCACACAAGGAGACGATAGGCCAGCCAGCTTAAGAGACCATTGAGATTAAGAGAGAGATAGAAACAACAGTGTAAGAAAAGTGTTCAGCACAAATTATAGATAATACATACATATACATAGATACCTATATATATAGCGAGACATATAGACAGATAGACACTATTGATAGATTATTTAAAGAGAGAGAGATAGATAGCTATAGCTAGCATACCGGTATAGCTAGCGAGCTTGCTAGCTGTAGGTTAGCTAGCTAGGTAGGAAGGTGTACAATTTGTCCGTGTTAGGCGGGCCGATTTTCAAAGACGAAGTAACCAAGAATTCAAAGATCTGAAAGTGAACACAGCTTAGACGGGGGATGTTGTTCGGCTTTTCCAAGTTTAAGCTAGCTAACGCTACGCCGCCGAACTTGTAGCACAACAGCGTTAGCCTAGCCTGCTAGGTAAATATTAGACTGCCTTTGGTGTTGCCTACATATGCGTCCATGTTGTCATCATCATACATGTGGCATTAGTGCACCTTTTGTACCATAGGAGACTGTCACTCTTATGTAGAATACTTCACAGTAAAGTGTTACCGGGTTAATCCATGGTGGAGCTAAATGCTAATGTATCGCAGACATTTTAAAGCCTACACTTCCAGAAATATTGCTTTAAAAAGCTACGGGCCAGTTTTTACAAGGCAAATGAAACAAGCTGTTATGATACGTGGATATACTGCATGATTGATATTGAAGCCTTGTTATACCAAAGTGTTCTCAGTCTGTCATCTATCAACTGTTTCCTGTTTCTTCCTCATCTTTTCCGAGTTGACGCTCCCACAGTTTTACAACTTCCTACATGAGATGGAGAGAGCCAGGCCAGCATGGAGTGTTTCAGCTGAGGTGTGTGTGTTTGTTTGTTTGTGGTGTGTGTTTGTGTGTGGTGTGGTGTGTGTGTGTGTGTGTGTGTGTTTGTTTGTTTGGGTTTGTGTGTGTGGAGAGAATGTAAGATTGCTTGTGTGCTCATGTCAGGCTGTAGCTGCGGGGGTGTGTGAGGTGGGATGTATTACACAGGTTGTGTGTCTGTGTTGGCACCGACGCCCAGAGTGACTGAAGGGAAACACAAAAACACATGTTATGTACTGCCAGACATTTCTACTCAAATAAACATGAATACAAAATAAAAGCTTTCAACTTCCTCAAAGGGGACACAACCCCTGTCATAGAGTCTCTTTCTGCCGTTATAAGGGGAAGTTCTTAGTTGTGTTTTTTTAAACACGAGGTGATACATTTCATCGATACTTTCTCCTAACCTGTCATTCAAATGAACTAGAGAAAGCCAAGTGGGGAAATGTTTTCTCCTTCTGACTGGTATAGTCCTTACCTAGGTAGTGCAGGGCACTCCTCATACTCGCGTTGACGGCTAGTAGTCCTTACCTAGCTACTGTCAGGGCACTCCCTCATACTCTTCTTCTGACTGGCTAGTAGCTCTTACTAGGTACTGTCAGGGCACTCCTCATACTCTGCTTTCTGACTTGCTAGTAGTCCTTACTAGGTACTGTCATGGCACTCCCTATACTCTGCTTCTGACTGGCTAGTAGTCCTTACCTAGGTACTGCACATGGCGACTCCCAACAAAGATGGAACAGAAGTGTGAGTCTCACTCTGTAGCTAAAAAAGAGCTCAACACACAGGGTGAAAAGAGGAGCTTCAGCATGAGTTTTTTCAAAATTAAACTATGTAAACTTATTCTAATTTACCTCTAAATACAATTATGAACCTGAAAATTAGCACAATATGAGCATTTAAGTAAAAATACTGATACCATACAGAGAAAATACTTGACTACAAGTAAAGGTCCTGCTTTTAAACCTTACTGTAGTAAAAGTATGTAATCACCGAAATGTACTTACCAGTACTTTGTGCAGTAAAATGTTCCCTGTCAGTGTTTCCTATTCTATCTGATGTTCTGGATTCATATTCCTGCTGCTTTAATGTGGATGTGGCATTTACTGCTGTGATGTTTACAGTTGTACTCAATCACGCTTTATATAAAAGATCTAGTCCCATAAAGGATTAAGGGCATGTTAAAATGCCATGTATTCAAACATGCAACCGCCACATGTGACCTGTTCCTTTCCTCTGTGTGAGATTTTGTCTATGCTGTATTTTTTTAAATTGAACTGGTTGTGCCGTCTTGGCCAGGTCTCCCTCGGAAAAGAGATTTCAACTCAAGGGACTTCCTGGTTAAATAAAGGTTAAATAAAAATAAAAAATACTGTTGGATAGTTAAGACAGCAAGGCATTGTATTCTAAAACATCATCATACGCATGTAGCATCTCCTGTGAGGACCACCATCTTCAAAAAAGTCAACTTTTATGAAAACAGCCATGTTCTCAGATTGGTGATGATGCATTTTTCAGTTGAGCCAAGGCTTTTTCAAGACTGTATTAGTTAAGAACACATCTGGAGATACATGGTTTTCACTGTAAGTAAAGCGTCGGACTAATGTAGTGGAGTAAAAGTATAATACAAAAACAGGCAGAAAATTGTAAAAAAAAGAAAGAAATTAAAGACGCATAAACACAATCACATGCAAGACATTCATCCAAGTTGCATTAAGACACTTATGGCTTTACAAGTATCTCAAATGTGTACCTAAGTGCTGTAATTAAAAACAAACATAATTAGTTACCTCCACCACTGTATAAGTGTGATGAAAGCTGATAGAGAAAACACCACACACTGATACTTCTGAACCTCGAAGCAGTTCTCTAGAGAAATGAGACTACTGGTAGTACATGTGTTACTAGTCCGTGTCATTCCTCAATTTTCTATCCTTTCACATACAGCAATTAGATCAGTACTTATATGAGAGTTATGGCCCTGTGGGATTATCTCTACGATGTGACAGAGTGGTTATGTTGAGTCGCTCGGTCATTGCATGGCAGTCGCCAACTAGATCACAAGATACCGTGTTTTTACTCTCAAATGTTATCTCCCTGATTTACTGGTGTTTTATTGCACTCATTTGTACGTCGCTTTGTACAAATGCATCTGCCAAAGAGTATATGTAATTTTCAAGTTGACATTTGGCCCAAAGTGAAACAGAAGGCTTCATTTGGAGTAATTCACTAAGACTCAAATGTAAGGATAGATGAAGTGCTGCTAAATAGATATTACTCAACTCTGAGCGAACTCCAGGCAACTCTTGCTCCGTGACACGGGGGCTTCCAAGGTGCTGCGAGCAAATCACTCCGCCCAAGTAGCAGCAGCAGCAGCAGTAGCAGAATACAGTTCTACTGCTTGCCTGTATCTATTGTGTTAGATATGGCTGTGCTTTGTAAGGAGTTAACCTCTAAAATGGACGCCTGCTCTACCAGGTGAGCTACCTTGACACAAACCAGTGAAAAATGTATTTAATATAACAACTTTATGTACCCCGCAAGGGAAATTAAATCTCTTCACTCTGTCTCTCTTCAGTCAGACCCAGTCCTCTTGTATTTCCTCAACGCAATTTATCAAGATCATGAGCAAGATCAGACACTTCCCCGTGGTGGTCATAATGAGCGTCTGTAACGAGACTTACATCAGCAACAGGGAATCCTGCCATATTCAACCTTTACATCAGATGTTTAGTACCCAGAGGGAAGGATTTTATAAAGTGCCATTTTAAACTTCCCATATCAAACATTAAAACCTATGGTAGTTATGGAATCAGTCACCAATCTTAACAGCCTTAGGCTTTTCACACTAGGAAAGCGTCAGGCGATTTGCAGCAGGGTGTGGTCAGTGGAAGTGCGACTTAAATGGCCCATTTATGGCAAGCCCTTTTAACATTTAAGAGCTACAGCATATGTTTTCAGATATCTTTAATCAGTTTTCCTAGTCAAAAGGAACATTTCAGTTATCCGCGAGTACATTCTTCCTAGGACAAATGACGTTGCTTTTGCCATCATTTGCATGTAGTTTATCATTACAGATATCTACAATTCAGTTGCAGATATCCACTATCTGAATTATGGATATTTGCAACTGAATTGTAGATATCTGTAATTCCAGTTTGAGATATCTACAATTTGATTCTGACTAGTCATAACTCAATTCAAGATATCTATATGTTCCTTTTCAGATATCTTAAATTAAGTTTTGACTAGGCGAAATGGCATAGTAGATATCTGTAACTGGAATTATGATGGCGTTGTGTATCTAAACTGAAGTTAGGAATATTCATAATTTAATAGATCTACTATCAAGGTATTGATATATGAAATCATTTTTTAGTAGAGATATCTGAAATTTGAGACATTTGTTATTCTGCCTAGTCAAAATGTAATTAGGTTTTGACTAGGCAAAAAGACGTTGCAGGATATCTGTTTGCAAATTGGGCCGCGTCCCGCACAGGTGGGAGCAGAGCGCGTTGTTCAAATCATCAGAGCAGTTTTTAATAGTCTTTTTAATGCTGCAGCCCGTGCAAGACAGGAACTGGCAGCAAGAAATAATGATTCAGCGTTATCTTCCAAAACAAGACAACTATTGTGCCAGTTCTTCGGTAGAACAACAACTCACCGTGTGAGGGCTCGTTCCATTTGTTTTTTTTTCATTACATATTTAAGAAAGATTTTCGGTTAGATTGCTTTTCAATCTACACCTTTCCACTGCACTTGAAAGCAGCTTCAATTCACTAAGAAAGAGAGAACACAGATTGGGGGTCACTTGTTTTCAAAGTAAAGATTCCCATCAGTGAGACCCTGCCTGGGGTCCGTTGGTACAGTAACCTGTCCACTCCCATTGGGATTTTAGGATTGGAGCATAATTTAACGTGGAGAGGCTTGCTCATCACACCAGCTTCACTACAAAAATATCACTCGGGCTCAGCTACACATACCTGTCCTGTCTTTATAACTGAAACCAGTTATTGAGCAAATGTCCCTTTCTCCAAAATGTCTTTCTCATGAACACGAAAGCAACTGAACTCTTGGTTTCTCTCTGAGTCCCTCTCACGGGGATTCCCCCCGTTCTTATCTTTACTTCCACATTCTTTCAATTTCTCCTGGAGTCTCTCTCTGCTTTCTCTCTCTACATGTTGCTGCATGTTCTCGTCCACAATTTGGTATTAAATTCAGTTTTTTTAAAAAAACACAGAAATAAAACAGAAGAGTTTTGTAGTGTATCTGTGACTAAAGGGCCAACGATGCAGACTTATAAGTCTGCATCTATCTTATGGCCTTTGTCAGATATGTTTTAGGCTAATAATATAAAATAATTATATTCCCTTGAAACATGATGCATTTTAACCCTTGTGGTGTCTCCCCGGAGACTGTAACCTGTTGTCCTTTGGGGTCAAAATTGCAAATTAACTTTTTTTTCTCCAATGTTTTTTTGACGCTTTTTGAAACGTTTTTGTCACTTTTTAATAATACTCTTTTTGTAAATTATGGTTATTTGGACTCTAGTTCAGGGATGTTGAGTGGATCACAGTTTTTTTAACTGCTATGAAATAAAAATAAAATAAAAACACCAACAGTTCAATGAAAGTAATCATTCATTTACGTGGCTTCCATACAACATACATCCCCACATTCAGGTTATTTCGGGCAATTGGTTCAAATATACCCAACTAATATATATAAAAATGATCAAATTTGACCAAGGACAACACAAGGGTTAAGACATTCAGGAGCAGTATCTTAAAGACGGTCGTTCGCTCGTTCAAATCCTGGATTGAAAAGTAAAGAGAGTGGAGAGAAAATCGGCATTGTGCACTCCTTTGTCAGAAAAGGGAATGTGGAATGTAGAAAATAGGAATGAGGAACATTGAACTTAAATAAAATGTAGATGATGTAGAAGATTTTTTGGCATTTGTTGGCCTTTATTTCTGAAATTACAGCTTTAGACATGAAAGGGGAGAGAGGTTGGTCAAGGACTCATACCTAGGATAACATAGGGTACTTTCCATAAAATCATCTCTCAGTGCAAATCAGACCAGCTATTAAGCTAACTGAATAACACCATGCCTATCTCTAGGTATGGTGAAGGGTATGTGATGATGTGGGGGGGGGGGGTATTTACATACAAGGCCAAGGGAACTTTATCAGGATGCATGTATCCTGATCCGTGAAATGACTGGCCTTTAAAAATAAAAAACTGCCTCTATGGGAATTTAACATAGGAGTGTTTTAGACTCTGCCCCCTCTATTTAAGGAAGGTCTTTTTTATCACAAACATTATTGTTACCAAAAAAGGTGTCCTCAAAGGTGGATTTTTTCCTAATTTTCTAATGAAAAATTCAAATAATTTCTAAAATTAATAATTACTAAATTAAATTAAAAAATTTAAAAATTTTTTTTATTCTCTTTTTAGTATGGGTTATAAACTTATGAGCACCACTGTAGCTGCTGACATATACATCTCTCACATATACAACATTAATATACACAAAACTGTCCTGTAAGATGACAATTTAATTAATGCCATGGCTGACTGTCTTCTACTGCCACCAGCAGGTTGACATCAGTTTTAAAGCCCAGTTGCGGTTTAATTTTCCAACGAATTTTGCACTTATTGATTGTTGGTAATAAAAATTCAAACTGTTATCCACTGTATATGATATTTAAAGTATCACATAACATAAAATAACACGAAAAAGTAGGTCATATTTTACAGTGGTTTGCTTTTCCCACAATGCATTGCATGACGTCACACAAGGAGACGATAGGCCAGCCAGCTTAGAGAGACCATTGGAGTCGAGAGAGAGTAGAGACAACAGTGTAAAAGAGTGTTCGCAACAGATTATAGATTAAACATACTATACTAGATAGCCTCTTATATAGCGAGACATATAGACAGATAGACACTATTGATAGAATATATTTAAAAGAGGAAGGATAGATAGCTATATAGCATACGGTATAGCTAGCGAGCTGTGTAGCTGTAGGTTAGCTAGCTAGGTAGGAAGGTGGTACAATTTGTCCGTGTAGGCGGGCCGATTTTTCAAAGACGGAAAGGCGGGCCGAGTTTTTCAAAGACGGAAGTAACCAAGAATCAAGAGTCTGAAAGTGAAACACAGCTTAGAAGGGGGTGTTGTTCGGCTTTTCACCAAGTTTAAAGCTAGATAAAGCTACCCGCGAACGTTAGCACAACAGCGTTAGACTAGCCTGCTAGGTAAATAGTAGACTGCCTTGGTGGTTGCTACCTAGGCGTCCATGTTGTCATCATATACATGTGGCATTAGTGCAACCTTTGTACCATTAATGCATTGAATGGAATAGTAAGATCGCTACTACAGAGGGTGGTTTTTTTACGG
>NC_045739.1:1606445-1613755 GCF_008692095.1 Etheostoma spectabile | reverse complement strand
CGTTACACACAAAGCTAACTGGCTATAGTTAGCCTGTACGGATGCTAGCGGGTTAACGTTGTGTAGCCAGCAACTTCGGCAGTAGAGTTTCGGCGAGCTAACCACGACAGCGTTGTCGTCACAATCAACCTGCATTGATGTTTGAAATGGAGACACGCATATCGTTTCTTTCCCCTGAGATCCTGGACATTATGGAGACTGTCACTCTTATGTAGAATACTTCACAGTAAAGTGTTACCCGGGTTAATCCATGGTGGAGCTAAATGCTAATGTATCGCAGACATTTTAAAGCCTACACTTCCAGAAATATTGCTTTAAAAAGCTACGGGCCAGTTTTTACAAGGCAAATGAAACAAGCTGTTATGATACGTGGATATACTGCATGATTGATATTGAAGCCTTGTTTACCAAAGTGTTCTCAGTCTGTCATCTATCACTGTTTCCTGTTTCTTCCTCATCTTTTCCGAGTTGACGCTCCCACAGTTTTACAACTTCCTACATGAGATGGAGAGAGCCAGGCCAGCATGGAGTGTTTCAGCTGAGGGTGTGTGTGTTTGTTTGTTTGTGGTGTGTGTTTGTGTGTGGTGTGGTGTGTGTGGTGTGTGTGTGTGTTTGTTTGTTTGGGTTTGTGTGTGTGGAGAGAATGTAAGATTGCTTGTGTGCTCATGTCAGGCTGTAGCTGCGGGGGTGTGTGAGGTGGGATGTATTACAACAGGTTGTGTGTCTGTGTTGGCACCGACGCCAGAGTGACTGAAGGGAAACACAAAAACACATGTTATGTACTGCCAGACATTTCTACTCAAATAAACATGAATACAAAATAAAAGCTTTCAACTTCCTCAAAGGGACACAACCCCTGCATAGAGTCTCTTTTCTGCCGTTATAAGGGGAAGTTCTTAGTTGGTTTTTTTAAACACGAGGTGATACATTCATCGATACTTTCTCCTAACCTGTCATTCAAATAACTAGAGAAAGCAAGTGGGGAAATGTTTTCTCCTTCTGACTGGTATAGTCCTTACCTAGGTAGTGCAGGGCACTCCTCATACTCGCTTGACGGCTAGTAGTCTTACCTAGCTACTGTCAGGGCACTCCCTATACTCTTCTTCTGACTGGCTAGTAGCTCTTACTAGGTACTGTCAGGGCACTCCTCATACTCTGCTTTCTGACTTGCTAGTAGTCCTTACTAGGTACTGTCATGGCACTCCTCTATACTCTGCTTCTGACTGGCTAGTAGTCCTTACCTAGGTACTGCACATGGCGACTCCCAACAAAGATGGAACAGAAGTGTGAGTCTCACTCTGTAGCTAAAAAAGAGCTCAACACACAGGGTGAAAAGAGGAGCTTCAGCATGAGTTTTTTTCAAAATTAAACTATGTAAACTTATTCAATTTAACCTCTAAATACAATTATGAACCTGAAAATTAGCACAATATGAGCACTTTAAGTAAAATATCTGATACCATACAGAGAAAATACTTGACTACAAGTAAAGGTCCTGCTTTTAAACCTTACTGTAGGTAAAAGTATGTAATCACCGAAATGTACTTACCAGTACTTTGTGCAGTAAAATGTTCCCTGTCAGTGTTTCCTATTCTATCTGATGTTTCTGGATTCATATTCCTGCTGCTTTAATGTGGATGTGGCATTTACTGCTGTGATGTTTACAGTTGTACTCAATCACGGCTTATATAAAAGATCTAGTCCCATAAAGGATTAAGGGCATGTTAAAATGCCATGTATTCAAACATGCAACCGCCACATGTGACCTGTTCCTTTCCTCTGTGTGAGATTTTGTCTATGCTGTATTTTTTTAAAATTGAACTGGTTGTGCCGTCTTGGCCAGGTCTCCCTCGGAAAAGAGATTTCAACTCAAGGGACTTCCTGGTTAAATAAAGGTTAAATAAAAATAAAAAATACTGTTGGATAGTTAAGACAGCAAGGCATTGTATTCTAAAACATCATCATAGCATGTAGCATCTCTGTGAGGACCACCATCTTCAAAAAAGCAACTTTTATGAAAACAGCCATGTTCTCAGATTGGTGATGATGCATTTTTCAGTTGAGCCAAGGCTTTTTCAAGACTGTATTAGTTAAGAACACATCTGGAGATACATGGTTTTCACGTAAGTAAAGCGTCGGACTAATGTAGTGGAGTAAAAAGTATAATACAAAAACAGGCAGAAAATTGTAAAAAAAAGAAAGAAATTAAAGACGCATAAACACAATCACATGCAAGACATTCATCCAAGTTGCATTAAGACACTTATGGCTTTACAAGTATCTCAAATGTGTACCTAAGTGCTGTAATTAAAAACAAACATAATTAGTTACCTCCACCACTGTAATAAGTGTGATGAAAGCTGATAGAGAAAACACCACACACTGATACTTCTGAACCTCGAAGCAGTTTCTAGAGAAATGAGACTACTGGTGTACATGTGTTACTAGTCCGTGTCATTCCTCATTTTCTATCCTTCACATACAGCAATTAGATCAGTACTTATATGAGAGTTATGGCCCTGTGGGATTATTCTCTACGATGTGACAGAGTGGTTATGTTGAGTCGCTCGGTCATTGCATGGCAGTCGCCAACTAGATCACAAGATACCGTGTTTTTACTCTAAATGTTATCTCCCTGATTTACTGGTGTTTTATTGCACCTCATTTTGTACGTCGCTTTGTACAAATGCATCTGCCAAAGAGTATATGTTAATTTTCAAGTTGACATTTGGCCCAAAGTGAAACAGAAGGCTTCATTTGGAGATAATTTCACTAAGACTCAAATGTAAGGATAGATGAAGTGCTGCTAAATAGATATTACTCAACTCTGAGCGAACTCCAGGCACTCTTGCTCCGTGACACGGGGGCTTCCAAGTGCTGCGAGCAAATCACTCCGCCCAAGTAGCAGCAGCAGCAGCAGTAGCAGAATACAGTTCTACTGCTTGCCTGTATCTATTGTTTAGATATGGCTGTGCTTTGTAAGGAGTTAACCTCTAAAATGGACGCCTGCTCTACCAGGTGAGCTACCTTGACACAAAACCAGTGAAAAATGTATTTAATATAACAACTTTATGTACCCCGCAAGGGAAATTAAATCTCTTCACTCTGTCTCTCTTCAGTCAGACCCAGTCCTCTTGTATTTCCTCAACGCAATTTATCAAGATCATGAGCAAGATCAGACACTTCCCCGTGGTTGGTCCTAATGAGCGTCTGTAACGAGACTTACATCAGCAACAGGGAATCCTGCCATATTCAACCTTTACATCAGATGTTTAGTACCCAGAGGGAAGGATTTTATAAAGTGCCATTTTAAACTTCCCATATCAAACATTAAAACCTATGGTAGTTATGGAACAGTCACCAATCTTAACAGCCTTAGGACTTTTCACACTAGGAAAGCGTCAGGCGATTTGCAGCAGGGCTGTGGTCAGTGGAAGTGCGACTTAAATGGCCCATTTATGGCAAGCCCTTTTAACATTAAGAGCTACAGCATATGTTTTCAGTATCTTTAATCAGTTTTCCTAGTCAAAAGGAACATTTCAGTTATCCGCGAGTACATTCTTCCTAGGACAAATGACGTTGCTTTTGCCATCATTTGCATGTAGTTTATCATTACAGATATCTACAATTCAGTTGCAGATATCCACTATCTGAATTATGGATATTTGCAACTGAATTGTAGATATCTGTAATTCCAGTTTGAGATATCTACAATTTGATTCTGACTAGTCATAACTCAATTCAAGATATCTATATGTTCCTTTTCAGATATCTTAAATTAAGTTTTGACTAGGCGAAATGGCATAGTAGATATCTGTAACTGGAATTATGATGGCGTTGTGTATCTAAACTGAAGTTAGGAATATTCATAATTTAATAGTATCTACTATCAAGGTATTGATATATTGAAATCATTTTTTAGTAGAGATATCTGAAATTTGAGACATTTGTTATTCTGCCTAGTCAAAATGTAATTAGGTTTTGACTAGGCAAAAAGACGTTGCAGGATTCTGTTTGCAAATTGGGCCGCGTCCCGCACAGGTGGGAGCAGAGCGCGTTGTTCAAAATCATCAGAGCAGTTTTAATGTCTTTTTAATGCTGCAGCCCGTGCAAGACAGGAACTGGCAGCAAGAAATAATGATTCAGCGTTATCTTCCAAAACAAGACAACTATTGTGCCAGTTCTCGGAGTAGAACAACAACTCACCGTGTGAGGGCTCGTTCCATTTGTTTTTTTTTCATTACATATTTAAGAAAGATTTCGGGTTAGATTGCTTTCAATCTACACCTTTCCACTGCACTTGAAAGCAGCTTCATTCACTAAGAAAGAGAGAACACAGATTTGGGGGTCACTTGTTTTTCAAAGTAAAGTTCCCATCAGTGAGACCCTGCCTGGGGTCCGTTGGTACAGTAACCTGTCCACTCCCATTGGGATTTTAGGATTGGAGCATAATTTAACGTGGAGAGGCTTGCTCATCACACCAGCTTCACTAAAAAATATCACTCGGGCTCAGCTACACATACCTGTCCTGTCTTTATAACTGAAACCAGTTATTGAGCAAATGTCCCTTTCTCACAAAATGTCTTTCTCATGAACACGAAAGCAACTGAACTCTTGGTTTCTCTCTGAGTCCCTCTCACGGGGATTCCCCGCCGTTCTTATCTTTACTTCCACATTCTTTCAATTTCTCCTGGAGTCTCTCTCTGCTTTCTCTCTCTACATGTTGCTGCATGTTCTCGTCCACAATTGGTATTAAATTCAGTTTTTTTAAAAAAACACAGAAATAACAACAGAAGAGTTTTGTAGTGTATCTGTGACTAAAGGGCCAACGATGCAGACTTATAAGTCTGCATCTATCTTATGGCCTTTGTCAGATATGTTTTAGGCTAATATATAAAATAATTTATATTCCCTTGAAACATGATGCATTTTAACCTTGTGGTGTCTCCCCGGAGACTGTAACCTGTTGTCCTTTGGGGTCAAAATTGCAAATTAACTTTTTTTTCTCCAATGTTTTTTGACGCTTTTTGAAACGTTTTTGTCACTTTTTAATAATACTCTTTTTGTAAATTATGGTTATTTGGACTCTAGTTCAGGGATGTTGAGTGGATCACAGTTGTTTTTAACTGCTATGAAATAAAAATAAAATAAAAACACCACACAGTTCAATGAAAGTAATCATTCATTTACGTGGCTTCCATACAACATACATCCCCACATTCAGGTTATTTCGGGGCAATTGGTTCAAATATACACCAACTAATATATATAAAAATGATCAAATTTGACCAAGGACAACAAAGGGTTAAGACATTCAGGAGCAGTATCTTAAAGACGGTCGTTCGCTCGTTCAAATCCTGGATTGAAAGTAAAGAGAGTGGAGAGAAAATCGGCATTGTGCACTCCTTTGTCAGAAAAGGGAATGTGGAATGTAGAAAATAGGAATGAGGAACATTGAACTTAAATAAAATGTAGATGATGTAGAAGATTTTTTGGCATTTGTTGGCCTTTATTTCTGAAATTACAGCTTTAGACATGAAAGGGGAGAGAGGTTGGTCAAGGACTCATACCTAGGATAACATAGGGTACTTTCCATAAAATCATCTCTCAGTGCAAATCAGACCAGCTATTAAGCTAACTGAATAACACCATGCCATCTCTAGGTATGGTGAAGGGTATGTGATGATGTGGGGGGGGGGGGTATTTACATACAAGGCCAAGGGAACTTTATCAGGATGCATTGTATCCTGATCCGTGAAATGACTGGCCTTTAAAAATAAAAAACTGCCTCTATGGGAATTTAACATAGGAGTGTTTTAGACTCTGCCCCCTCTATTTAAGGAAGGTCTTTTTTTATCACAACATTATTGTTACCAAAAAGGTGTCCTAAAGGTGGATTTTTCCTAATTTTCTAATGAAAAATTCAAATAATTTCTAAAATTAATAATTACTAAATTAAATTAAAAAATTTAAAAATTTATTTTTAATTCCTCTTTTAGTATGGGTTATAAACTTATGAGCACCACTGTAGCTGCTGACATTACATCTCTCCATATACAATTATATACACAAAACTGTCTGTAAGATGACAATTTAATTAATGCCATGGCTGACTGTCTTCTACTGCCACCAGCAGGTTGACATCAGTTTTAAAGCCCATGTTGCGGTTAATTTCCAACGAATTTTGCACTTATTGATTGTGGTAATAAAAATTCAAACTGTTATCCACTGTATATGATATTTAAAAGTATCACATAACATAAAATAACACGAAAAAGTAGGTCATATTTTACAGTGGTTTGCTTTTCCCACAATGCATTGCATGACGTCACACAAGGAGACGATAGGCCAGCCAGCTTAGAGAGACCATTGGAGTCGAGAGAGAGTAGAGACAACAGTGTAAAAGAGTGTTCAGCAACAGATTATAGATTAAACATACTATACTAGATAGCCTCTTATATAGCGAGACATATAGACAGATAGACACTATTGATAGAATATATTTAAAAGAGGAAGATAGATAGCTATATAGCATACGGTATAGCTAGCGAGCTGTGCTAGCTGTAGGTTAGCTAGCTAGGTAGGAAGGTGGGTACAATTTGTCCGTGCGTTCAGGCGGGCCTTTTTCAAAGACGGAAGTAACCAAGAATCAAAGAGTCTGAAAGTGAAACACAGCTTAGAGGGAGTGTTGTTCGGCTTTTCACAAGTTTAAAGCTAGTAAAGCTACGCCGCGAACGTTAGCACAACAGCGTTAGCCTAGCCTGCTAGGTAAATAGTAACTGCCTTGGGGTTGCTACCTAGCGTCCATGTTGTCATCATATACATGTGGCATTAGTGCAACCTTTGTACATTAATGCATTGAATGGAATAGTAAGCATCGCTCTACGAGATGGGTGGTTTTTTTACGTACACACAAAGCTAACTGGCTATAGTTAGCCTGTACGGATGCTAGGGTGTTAAGTTGTGTAGCCAGCAACTTGGCAGTAGAGTTTCGGCGAGCAACCACGACAGCGTTGTCGTCACAATCAACGCGCATTGATGTTTGAAATGGAGACACGATATCGTTTCTTTCCCCTGAGATCCGGACATTATTTTCATTTATGACATTAAAAATAAGAAGGTAGCCCGAGTGTGAGCGGTATATGAGCTTCCCGACCAGAGGCTCACTCGCCTACAGCACCCGTCTCACCGCAGCTTGCGCACAACACAAAGCACCGGCAAACAGCGACACGGTTTTCACGGAGGTTAGAGGTAAACACTTAGAAAAAACACTTGGGGATGCCTTCTATTCCTATATCTAGATAAGTGTA